>NC_092360.1:8791148-8814507 GCF_030848805.1 Temnothorax longispinosus
AGGAGCCACTGGTAGCTCTATAATGCTAAGGCTACGGTCAACGTGACGCTACAAATGCTTTGGAGCGTTCTTCTTCTCTTTCTTTCTTCATTGAAAGAAAAGAGAAGAGGAATGCTTCGAAGCATTTGTAGCGTCACATTGACCGAAGACTCCATAGACGCGGAAACGCCGTGCGGTAGAGTGCGTTGACCAATCAGAAGTCTGCCTTACACTACGTATCGCGGACGCGGATCGGATTGGGATTACGGATCGCGGATCGGATATCAGCCAATCACAGATGAGCTGCTCGTCCATGATTGGCTAGATTACGATCCGCGATCCGCAATCTCAATCCGATCCGCGTCCGCGATACGTAGTGTAAAAAGCACTTTAGCGGCCGAACGTGTTCTCGTCACCCAGCCCGGATTGTTGGATTGTTCTCGACCCACATCGGGCAATCGTCAAGGAAATCGCACGGAAAACAGCGACACATTCCTCGCCCGCTGCAATGTAAGTTCGCGCGAGTGAACGCGAGGCGAATTTCGCCCGCGTTTTCATCCACTATTTCTCGCTCGACGTTTCCGCTACTTGTCTCGCTCGCGCTTCCGTACGCCTTTTTTGCGAACGGTAAAAGGCTCCTTTCAGCTCCTTTGTCGCGTTCGCGAAGAATCATGAATCGCCAGAATTCGCGATATGGATTGCGAGATATTGCGAGACCGGATCTCGGGGTTGAATAATGTACGCGACTCGACGGCCGAGTGGAATCGCGCGACTCGAAAAATTCCATCCTGGATATGGCGGATTCCCTCGAGACTCGGGACACGCGTCGCATCGAGGAGAAAAAATTCGCGACATTTTCCCACGACATTTTCGCTCGCAACGCGTGGGAGAATCTTTGCAAGTTTCGTCCGAAATTTTATTAACAAAGGAATAGCGGAGATTGGTGGCAACATATATCGATAGGAAGCTTCTAGATGGGCAATTAATTGGGATGATACGTAACTGTGGATTGTTAGGGAATTCAGGAAGCATAAGCGAACTGAATTACATAAGCCTAACGTTCGATAAAGCCTCCAATGCTGTATGAGGAAGAGAGAGTTTTCCTGGAGAAGAGAGAAAGACGAGTCTCTCTCTTCTCCAGATAATTGAAGGATTATATAGAATACTAGTATAATACTTGTTGAATACAGACAATAGGATATGCCTTGGTATTTTATAGATCTCGTTTTTTGTAGCTGTCTATGTTATAATTTTTCACTTAAAATGAGACAAATCTATGTATAATTACGAGGAAGAGGAAGGATAAAAGGTACAAGAATCCAGATACAAAAGAACAATATTATTTGTCCTACAGTTTCTCCTGCTCGCCGATGAGCTGTTGGCTGTTTATAATAACATATTTTTTCCCCCACCGTGTAATAATCTCAAGTTCAATGTACAGCATATTGTAGCTAAAGTAGAATCATGAATACAAACATCTTGAATTATGGGAGCTACGGGTACGGAGGTGGTTATGGTGGTTACCGAGGTTACGCGTGGATACGGAGAACGGCCGACGACTACGTCGGCGACGAATGAATGGATTTCTCCGTGGATGAATATTCTACTCCTCGGCGTGTTTGTCGCTATTTCATATCTAATTCACAAGATAACGGAGTAGTCATAAAGCAGAGTCAAATAAAAGGTAATTACTTACTTTCACATGTCTAAGTAAGGGTACCAGATTTAAATAAATACATAAATACATGATATATTTTTATAAGTAATGATCTACGTCTCTCGTCACTAAACTTCCGTCACTAAACATCCTGGGAAGATATCTAATTATTTTATCAAAATTCTACAAGACATTTATGTAATTGAAATTTTTAACACTTTAACAATTTATATCTGTTAAATTTACAGTTAACGATCCGAAAGAATGGGTGAAATGCGAGGATCCTGTTTGGCGTGGCGACAGCGATGTACGATTTCACGGCGGTTTCTAACGAGGAATTGAGCCTGAGAGCCGGTCGAAAATATGGTTTTGGTGCCGCGCTCCTTGCAATCTAAAAGCATACCAGGTTGGTGGATAGCCACCGACAACAGGAACGTCAGGGTTTGGTGCCTGCCAATTCCGTAACTATAGTGGGACAATTGAAGAGGAAATCGGAATCAGAAAGCAATGGAAATGTCACCGCATCTACGGTAATTCCAACTTCCATGCAAAGTGCGACCGTTCCCGGTGAACAGATGAATACGCTAGAACCTAACGCAGCCAACAAAGTACTGACTTCTCTGATAATAATATTAAAGATGATCTCCTTTAGTCCAAATACATTGGGAGACCATCGATCTAAATTTACTTGTTCGGATAGTCACGAAGTGATAATGTCTACCTTATAATATATGGCCTACTATGTCCTTTATAGGACATGACTGATATAAAATAATATTAACAAAAATCACGCGCTATATATATTACTGGGTATCAAATAAAGCGCGGTGAGTCTTTTTCAACACATGCTTGAATTATAGTTACGAAAGTCGATTTACTGACGTGAGACTTTATGATTTTCTCTATTGGGGGAAAATTCACCGATGACCGTAAAATAAGAACGGTTTCGGTATCTTCAATTTACAGTAATATATTACCTTTCTATATGTTAAGTTATTCAAATAAAGGAGAATTTGTAACATGCATACATTTTATAAATTTAAGCCTTTGAATATTCATCAGAGAGAAGCAACAAACTCGTATCATTTCGCAGATATCGGTGCATAAATGATTTTTTTATTCTTACAATGAATGTTTGCAAATGCGAGATTATTTTCAATCTTGCACTTGCACTCGGCTGCAATAAACGCTTGTGTTCAACGAACACTCGAGCAAAACTTATATCAAAACTGTATGATTTTTTGTCATTGATTTTTAGTCTTTACATTGATTTTTAGTCGAAGTACAAAGATATTATAATAATTTTTGGGGAATTTTTCAAAGCTATTAACATTATAAAAAACACGTGGGACTCGAAAGTGCATGGTTGGAGGATTATTGGGGCGAAAAAAACGTTGGAGTGCATAGGGTTAATTCTTAGGCTAAAGTACATGGCATGTATTTTCCGCGTAACGCGTAAACCGCGTAACCAATTAGAAGCGTTCGCATTTTGGTTAAGCCCCTTGCACAATAGGCAATAGTGATAGCGATAGTGACAGCGACAAGGACAAGCTATACCTTTGTCGGCAACCTTGATTCTTTATTATTCACTGTGTGATCTTTTGTGCAACTTATTGCTTTAGATCGCTATAACCAATATCAAACAATGAGATAAGATACATCAAATAAATAAAAAAATACATTTTGAAAAATTTTGGTCAATCACAAGTGTAAGCGTAAGTATAGCGAACGTAAGCAATTTAAATTTTGCAATTTTTTTTTCTTTGGTTGGTGTACGTGAACGTGTGTATGCCGTATGTTCTTCTACCGTGTGAGACACACTATCACGTGGTGGAACATGCTATAACGTGTATCGGAAAATGAGATAAAAGATACATTGAGTAAGTTAAAATTAAATACATTTCGGAAAATCTTAAACCCATTCTACAATAACTGTAAGAGTATGTGGTAAGACGTAAGCAGTAAAAAGTGACCAACTATACAATCGATTATTCTTGGATTGTAAAAATCTTATTATAGTCAATAGCTTACAGCTTACACGTCTTACATTTACTCTTACGACTATTGTAGAATGGAACTTTATAGTCATTTAGAAATTAAGCGTAAGTCTGGCGAATGTGAGCAACCTAAATTGTGTAATTTTTTTGTTCTTTCTTTTATGCTTGTGCACGTGTGTGCCACGTGGTAATATAAGAACACAGAGCTCCCGATATTTCAGATTTATAAAAGAACATTTTTCTACATTAACAAAATTAAAAAATAACTGCGTTATATTTTCTTTAAAATAATTAATTATTTAATAATGGTATTCAACACACACATGCAGACTATGTAATAATGTCAATACTAGCAATTAATGCAAATGGAAGCAAGATAAACTTATTGTTAGATTATACACATATAATTTTAACGCTATAATTCTAAATATATATAATATTATAGTCCATTTTAGCATATGCTAAAAAAGAAAGGATTATTATTCTCCATATTTTTTGTCTTTTTTTAGAGAGACAATATGACAAACTACAACAAATTTTTATATTGCAAGAGTTGTAGTCGATATCCCTACATCGGCAGAGTATCCGTGGGAGAAGAGGGTTTTGACTTTGTCTATCAATTTGTGAAGAAAAGATTTGTTATCGCGAAAAGAAACCAGAATCTTAGAATATTCCATACTGCTAGTTTTGACATAATTGGACCACCCAAAAATTTAAAATATGTGGATTTCCCGGTATTATTTGTTATTTTCCTGTACAAAGTAATCGCTATCTATAAATTTATGTTACAAGATTTTCTATTTGACACATTTCGATTTTCTAATATAGTCGAGAAAGAGTGTTTTCGATATTTCAATATTTCCATGGCAAAACAAAAATTTCATGAGATATCAGTTTATTGATAGTATTCCATGGTATACACGGGACCATATGACGAGCGAAAATAATTATATCGGTATGTAATATTCAAATCGATAAATAAGATATTATTAAAGAAGATACGCTTTTGTTGAGAAGAGAGTATAATTATATTTTCTATTTTTAAGATATCGAGTTTCATGAAGCTGTATATCCAGTCAGAGTTTCCATTTACGAAATATATAATCCTGGAAGCGTAATTCAAATTTCGGCTCAAGATTCCAATAATCACTGGATTCAGTTGTGGGATGAATCGTCTCAGATTGTACCCCCGGAATCAAGATTATTTTCTCCACCGTTATCGCATCCGTGCAACTTCAAAACCAAAATGCTCAGACTAATGCTTAAGAACAGTAAATATTATACAAAAACAAAACTGGATCTGGATGCTGTGATGCTTATCGGTACATCAGATTTGATCCTTCCTAGAAATCCTAACGAGAGTTTAAGTAATCTGTTAAAAAGAATTAACAACATGTGTTCTCCACACCACGACGATGTTCATAATTTAACACCAGATTTAAAAAGTGCACACTTGGATATAGTTCATCTGCAACAAAATTTTCCTGAATATTGTGCCAAGCGTATGAACCTCTCATTGGATGAATCCAAGGAGCTATCACGTTGCAGTTTATCTGCGCTTCCTGTAAAGTATTCTCTCTAAGAAGTCTATTTCTTATATCACAATATATTTATTGCAATGACATTCGTACTTTGAGTATTAAAGTATTTATTTTGTATTATATTAATTATATTTTATCTTTACAGGATGTAATACTACTAAAAATATTTAAATACGTAGATTTGATAACATTATGCCGTATGAATGAAGTAAATAATAAACACTTTGATATTTCAACACGGGATCCTCTACTCTATACACGTTTGAACATGCGATATGTTAAATCTCAGACATATATGTGCGATATATTTTGTTATTTTACATCTAGATGTAAATATTTGCAACAGTTAGATCTTACATCAAGCGACTTTGATGTTATGGATTTTATCATTTTTCTTGATAATTGTGGTCGGCGTTTAACGCACTTAAAATTAAGTTGCTGCCGATCTATCAACAATCTTGCCCTACTTAAAATTTCAAAGATATGCAAAAATTTGAAAGGTATGTATATAGTATACGTATAGTGTACATATGATTGTCAAGATTATGGGTAAATTGCATATATCTAACACAAATTTTTCTTAGAATTGGATCTATATAATTGTCTTAACATAGACAACGAAGCATTTTCGTATCTCGAGAAGCTAAATAATTTGGAACATTTAAACCTTATTTATACAGTTATAAGAACTGAACCTCTTTGCAAAATACTGCAAAATAATCGATGGATGCGTGAGTTACATTCGTGGTACATAGAAGACGCAGTTCTAACGGAATTGAGAAATTCGTGTCGTGATTTGGAAGTAATATCTTTACTAAACGCAGATACTTTTACATCTCAGGGTATTAATGCTCTCGCTAACTGCAAGAATTTACGCAAAGTGAACCTTGATCGGTAAGTGTGTGTGCTACATTTTCTTTTAAAATACATATTACTGTAGTTTTTATTGAAATTTGTTTGCTGAGCATCTTGAAAAAGTTACATGAATTTTCTCTTTGCAATTAAAATACTGTAATAATTATATGATTTTTGTTACAGATTCAAATATTCAGATAGTGACGATAATATTGACAGCATATTTAGATTACTTTCCTCTTATCAAAACTTGCAAGAAGTTTATTTGTTCGATGCTGTCCTCACTGATCACCGGTTGGAATTATTAGCGCAGTGCAAAAACTTGAAAACGTTATATCTTTGCAAAACGAAATTTGATATATCTGATAATTATTCAGTTATTTTGAAACAATGTCCTAAACTGCAGGAGTTTTATCTCAGGTGCTGTAATATAAGTGATCAATTGGTTAATCATTGGAAGGAAAAATATCCGCATGTGTCGATCTATATCCATAACAACTGCGCCGACGACATGATAATTTGAATAGTTTGTTGTTTACTTTTGTTTAATATATTTACAATAAAGTTATGTCTACTATTTTAAAATATAAAAATTATTAATTTTAACGTATTGTTCTTTAATCTTATTTTTAGAATATATTTTTATTTTTAAGTAAGAAAAATGTTCTTCTTTTCTATGTTATATCCTGATTACTAAAAGACGTAAATGAGAGGACGAAGTAAATAATTCTAGCGGTTCTAGATATCACGAAACGTAAAAACCAATAACTTTCTTATTTAAAATAAGTGATAGCGAAATTACTCTCATTGGCTAACCCCCCACCATAGCTTTTCCGTTACTGTTCCGTTCCGCTATTTCTTTCTCCATGGGGACGCACCCTGAGTCGGGTCGAGTCAGCAAATCGAAAACGCAATTAGCACTAATAACTAGAAGATCCTGAAGATCGCAGCGACAGCGACAGCACCTGCATAATATTGCACTGGTGGTGGTGGTTGTACCATTTTATTGTATACATTTTTTAATCGCGACAAGTGCCGCAGCATGACGTTCCTTTGAAAGCGTTCGAGGTGAGCTGTAGTAAGCGTATTTAACGCGAGAATCGAAGTCACCCTGGGAAAAATTTACATTCTGCGTGCGTTTTAAAGAATTACGTACGCGTCCCCAGGTACGTACATACATACATACATATGTTTGTGATTCCGTAATATTTTCACCGATATTTTGGCCCACTTGATATTGCTCAATTCGCAGTCGTTCTTACTCATAAACGTAGCCGTTTTCTCGTTTAATTAACTTTATGAGCCATTTTCAAATTTTTCAGATATTAACAACATGACAGCGGTATATCCGACTTGCCGAAAACTGGCAGTGAGAGACAGCCTCGACGACGACGACCTCACCGACATCGACGACGAGGTGTTCATCAGGGATGGGAGAAACGGTGGATTGAAGTTGGATGATGACGGAGTGAAGCGGCCCTTGATGGCACCTCGTAGAAAATCCAAAAAATCTTGCAGCTTCCAGAGTCATAAGGTCCCATACAAGGCGTTCCTCGTGCCGTTATGCTACGGAATTACAGCCTTGATCATAGTGTTAGGCTTAATTGTACTTTGTATATTTACCGCAAATATATTCCCGATGCCGTTAACTATATTGAAAAGCTGGCTGTCGCACGAGCTGAAAGAACCTGCAAATGAATCTGAGATAATTCCGTGTACGTCACTGTCGTCCAAGGTTTTATGGACCAGATCGTTGCCAAAGTTAATACCTGAGGCACCTCTTAGGAGCAACGATGTTAACTCTGATGGAATTGAGGATATATTGTGGGATTTAGCACAGGTATAAAAGCATCACGTTTAACTCGAATAAATGGATGTTTTGTATTATTATTTTAATATTTTAATATTTTCTGCTTTCTTTTTGTATATAATATAGTTTGCCATTGCACCCTATAGTGCATTGTGATTTACAATTAGCTACTTTATTTTGTTTGCTTCTTTTACAGATTTTGTCTTGCTTCATTTTGTCTTGCTTCGTTTACACAATGATTCTTAACAGTCTAAGGTGAATAATTGATGAATAAATTATTTATGATTAAATCAGTAGTTTAATCAATCAGTATAACAGTTATTGATTTACAAATTCAGGTCTGGACACAGTGGATACGAAATATATCTGTACTATATATTTTGGGAGACAAACGCCATGTCTAGGCGGTGTACTGGCGCTGAACGGTTAAAACGGGCGAAACCATCTGGACACATTGGACTGCCCATTCGATATTTTCCGTTGACTGTGGCGCAGACTTGACAAACGACAAGATTAAGGATTGCGTCATATCTGGACGCGGTGGAGTGCAAGCTATTAACGGCCGTGACGGTTCCAACATATGGGATATACCACTTCAAGATTCAGCTTCAGAGCTGCAAATAACTTTGGACGTTTACGATGCTAGATTTACAGCGGATATGGACGGCGACGGTACTGGCGACGTAATAGCGTCGCATGCCGTCCAATCGGACAACATTCAAGCGAGCAACATACTCGTGATATCGGGTAGAAGTGGTAATGTCATACGCAACATTGATTTACCGGATACGGAACAGCTGTTCGTGGCACCGCAAATTATAGTGCATCCTGACGGAGAAAATATATTTGTTCTGGCTACAACCAGTCAACAAGATGCCGGCGGATTATATATAGTGTCCCAAGCTAATATATTTTACGGTGATTTGGTATGTACATAAAAAAAATCTGTCAAGTGTTTCAATGTGAAAGAATTATCGCGTTAATTAATACTTTGAATGCTTTTGTTGCAGCAATTACGAAAGCTCAATCATAACACCGGCAAAAATGCACTGTTGCCACCGATCCTAATTGATATTACGTCGGATGGAATTGAAGATATTGTCGCCGCTATGTTCAATTCTACGATTGTGGCATACAACGGATCCACGTTTGAACCTATCTGGAATTATACAGTCCCCAATTCCGAAGTAATCAGCATTCCCATTCCCGGTATTATAACGACGACGATATACCGGACTTTATGGTAAAGCATCAGATAGGTACTGGTTTGGCCACGTACTATTATACCATGGCCACGGTCATAGACGGTCGTAATGGACTGCCTTTGCTCGAAAAAACCGATGGATAGCTTGAGTGGGCAAATGTCCGGTTTGTCGGTCACCGTCGACGGATTTGGCAACGACTGGTTTTTGCATTGGTCCACCGACTGTTTAAACTACGAGGGAGTCAAGGAAAAATATCAGTTCTGAAAGAACAGAGTTTCATGTCGCAAACGCGCGCCGACCCCTGCTTCCTGAGATTCAATTCAACGCTCACTACGAGACTTCTAGCTTTGAGCCAGCACGTCGGTCCGCCCGGAGTGTCGTTGTACTTTTCGGAGGATGGAAGTCCCTGGAATTCAATAATTCAGTCGATTCACGAAAAGAAGAGGAAAAGTACCTGAACTCTTATTCGGGATTAAAAATCCGGACACTTACGCAAACATACCGCTCGTTTCCGAGAGATCGCCGGGAGTTCATAAAAACCATCGGAAAGAAAGCATCTTCAAGCATAAAGATAATAATATACTCGAGATCGGCAAATACGACTCGGATGCAATATACGAAAACGTTGACGAATTCAAGAGCCACAAGAAGCACAATCCCGAGGACACCGTAGAGAATTTAGGACGTAGATCAAGCATGGAAGCAGGATAACAAATGGATGGATGACGATATGCAGACGGATAAAGAATATGGTAGTATATACGAAAGTGATAATAGTAACAATGAAGACGGACAGCAGAGTGTGGATTATTCGCAAGGTGAAGTGCGAGAGCAGAGGAGCATTATTGTAGCTAAGGATCCATATTCAATAAATATTTCTGACAAAGAACATGGCTCCAAGGAAATTGGCGATTGCCCAACACCCGAATCGACGCAACATAATTTGCAGTTGGATCACAAGAATATTAACACAGAGAATAAGAAAGGAATGAAGGAAATCAAGGACAAGAAGAATGGCTCGGTGAACAAACCTGATACAATGAATGTATTAATGATGCCAATTTCAAAATCTCAAGAGGAGGTATCGTCAACTATGTCGAGCGATAAATCAAATATGGAAAGGACTACTACAATACGGAGTGCATTAAATACGAGCGGATTAACAGAAGTCAATATTAGTATGGAATATCTGAACGACACACACACCGATGAATCAAATGTTACTAAAAATCAAATGATCACCAATCATCAAGATGAAACTTCCACTACTAAGAAAGTCGTAGACGCGACACAGCGGAGACAGATTTATAAGCATAGTTTCCCAGCATTATCCAAGACGCGGATGATGACGCTAGTATAGAAAAAATATTTAAACGGGAATCATTGAAAAATCAAAGTAAAGGCAAGATTAACAGAAAGCAATTGCGAATATTGTCGTCGGTAAGTGATAAAGATTTTAAAATAAGACAAAAACGAAAAACGAAACGAGACTCTGGAACCGACAATTCTCGGTCGAGCGGTATCAATGGGATTCAGAAGCAGGCGCCAACTGGTATTCTGTTGCCATCCATTACCGAATCCAAGGGAAGGACTTCGGTGGATGTAGTGTTCTCTACATTCTGGCTACCGTCGTCCGAAGTGTCTCTGATTTTGTCGCAAGCGGATCAGTGCATTCGTAAAAAGAAAGCGTTGTTAGAGAGAGATAATAAATTTGAGTATAAGAAGGACGACGACATCATCAGCGAATGTTTAGCCGAGCGGGGCATTAATTACAGATTGTATCAAGAGTCGAAGGATAGGGAAAATACCAAAATCGCGCTTGGCCAAATGACAATATACAGGATGAAGTTAGAATGCGTATGTCCGGAGGATATGTTACCTAATCAAACGTGCAGAAATATTTCATCACGTCAGAGCTGGCCAGAATATCTAGGCTCTTTTGGAAACGGCTATTTTAAGCCATTACGTAGATTAAATGTCTGAAGAAACTGCAAGGTTCTCGTCGAATTATATAAATTATTGAGGAAACTTTCATTATAACGGTCTTTAATGGAGTCGTTAACAGATTAACAGAATTAAAGAATTATCAAATAGTCCCGTGCACTATTTGCAAAAGTATACAGTAACAATCATAATTCTAATATCAATTGTTATATAAAAGCAATTTATATTAATATTATATGCAGTCTTCTTCGCGAAATAAAAAGGATGCAAATATATGCGTATTTGTACATATAAGAATACAGTTGCTCTCGCAATTAAAACCTTTAAAGTTTAATTTTGAAAAGAATTTCTATAATCACATATCTGTTGATCATTTATGAATAATTAAAAGTTTTTTCAGAATGCAGTTACGAATGAAGAAGTAACTGTATGTGCCAAAGGTGATTTCAATAACTCTTTATATATACAAATATATTAAAATTTATAACTTACGATCGCATAAAAATGTTAATATAATTAACGTTGAAAGTATACGTTATATCAGTAATAAGTTAAATGTAACGATCCCGCTATCTATATATGAATTAAAATGCTAATCATATATACATATATATATATAATATGTTACTACATATTGATATGTAAACATTTAATCACTGTTAAGTGTAACATGAGTATTCTAAGAATATAAAATATATACATTATTGATCATTGCTGACGCTTATTCTTCCTCTGCATGTACATTTTCGCTGCTATGGTATGCTGTTTGATCAATACTGGATTATTAAACGGTTTATGGGTTTACTTATGTGCGACAGATACTTATGGCTTTTGCGAGAATGGGACCAAGCTGAACGTTTTAAATACAGTATATAATAAGCTGTGCAATTAAGTGCAATGCAAATTATGGCGAAAGGAAACGTGAAACGTCGTAAGATATATATGTCACATAAGTTTAACGGTTAGACAGTAATTAATAATTTTTTGATGATGCATTAGCGAGCTATACTTGCACTGTATGCAGCAGCAACAATTATTTCAGATTGCCCAAGGCTCAGAAAGCTAATCTGTTTGTAAGTGTTCATTAATTAATAGAGTATACTTAAGACTACAATATAGATGACATGGTTCTTTCTAAATTTATTAATATTTTACATTTCTTCCAGAGAACATTTGAACATCCTGAAGTAGGAGATAACGAGAAGTTTCAAGATTATAAGGATGATCTTTTAAAAAGATATAAGTTATGTGCGTGCAGTTATTCTTTAAATCTTGGGTAAGTCTTTGCTCATACACACACAATACACTGTTTTTTTTTCCAAGAATGTTTTCTTATTCTCATCAAGTCTCTCAAGTCCTGCAATTCAACATATTTTTCTATATATACAGAGACGTTAATTCAGTTAAGAAACTTTAAGCTCTTGGATTTACAGAAGAATGGCTGTAGAAGGTAAAACGATCGAAATTATTGGCGGAGATACGTACAGGCATTTTCGAAGATCGATGGTACCTTTTACTACCATACCGAAAGTACAAACCGCGGACATCCCACGCTGTTTGGAGCGCAAGGCTCTAAGCGGAATTCTGCAAACTGTACAAAGACGATGTTACACCGCACTCCCTAAATCAGAGCCCTACAAAAATGCAGAAAACCCAGACGGATTACAGAGAGAGCGAGGCGCAAACCGAACCTTGGGAGCCACCATGTAAAATTGTTCCAGGTGACAACGCAATTATATTACAGTATTATATTCGTAGAATAAATCAATTAAGAAATCGGAATAGTGGCAAAGAAAAAGAAAAACACACGAGGAAAGACACAAAACTGGAGATGCAGAATTCTAGTGGAGATATCCTAATTTTCATTTAGGTCACAATCCTGAAGTACTGGCGTTAGCTCATCTAACTTGGGAGCATGGACTACCCGCAGGCGTCCATGAGGTGCACCTTATCAACAGGATGCGGATGAAGAAAGCTTGGGAAGCCGTATTACCGCCGATGGATACGCCGGCCAACATAAAGATGCGAGATTCAATAATAACGACCTTGGAGATAGACGAATGGGCATTTCGAGAGTCGGTGAGTTTCAAAACGGAATCTCAGCAAGGAATTAAGAGTCTCAATCATCTACCTACAATATCCACATTTCTTCTTTCTTCAATTATGTACCCCGATGAAAAAATTTCTCATATTTCCTCAGAATTTTCCTAAGAATTTAAACTTACGAAAAATTCTGGAAAAAAAATACATATTTTTAGATACTTTCAGAAATAATTGGATGAGGATTTTCGGAATATTTCAGGTATCCGTATATGTACATGAAAAATTCTGATAAATTGAGCCAGATTTTCTCATATTTATTAAATTTCTACAAAGATGTGTTGCCGGGAAAAATCTGAAATATTTTATTATTGTTTTGTCAGTTTTTCTGAAAAACGTTCCAATTTGTATAAAAAAATCTAAAATATTCTTAGCATTTGAGAAAGTCTTGAAATTTTTATAGAAATTCTGATTAATAATATGAACAATTCTGAGAATTTTTCCACTAAGATAATAATTTTATAAAAATCTCAATCGTTTACATAATACCTACACGTAACACCTATGTTTCTTCCTTTCTTTAACTATGTAATAATTTTAGGAGATTCAACTCATAATGGATTTACGTCTGGATCTGATGAGGGACCTCCTGCAGAGTCGTGAGTCGGAATACGAGAAAAAAATGCAGGGTCGTTTCAGTAGGCTCGAGAACAAACTGAGCAAATGTCGGGACAACCAAATTAAGACTATCAGGCATAATCTTAAACGAGATTTGCGAAAATTACGTAGGAAACGTCGCGACGAGCAGCAACCTCGTAAACCCGACATAATTGAACGGCATATCGACCCGAAATCTGACCTGTACGCACCGCAAATGCGTTTCGGCGAACATCCCCAAAGGCGGCACGAAATCTTGCAGAAGCGGTTCTTAAGCGAAAGCCACATTGAGCGTGAGTATATTCGATAGTAATTAGCATCAATCGCCGCTACTCAATTCATTGCAATTGTTAATTACAATTAGAACAAGAAGAAGACGCAACACTCAGTTGGTTACCAACTATCGAGGAACCGAAAGCGATTAAACATGGGCCCAAACCGATAGACATCTGTGTACGAGAAACCAGATGGACGGAGGAAAAATTGAAGCAACTACACTCCGACCTGAAGGCCATTCGAATGAAAGTCAAATCCGTGGATGAGAGTCCAAGATTAGTGAGGCGTAATCACGGACTGCCGGCTTTGCCCGTCACACCGCGTAGATCGGGCACATGGGACAATAAGCAGAAACAACGGGAAGAGTCTGCTACGTTTATTCAGAAGCTTGTTAAAGGCAGAGCGATACAGTGTATGGTAAAGTACAGATCATTCGTCGGGCATTTTAAAATAGATATACAGAGCAAGATACTATAAAGTTATGTTTCTATCGCAGTAGAAATAGAGGAAAGATACAATTTCATATATATTTTACAGATGTACAAAGGACGCGATAGATGCAGAGAGCTGATCGAGGAATTGGAATCGACTCAAGCGCCCGAGCAGGAAGATCATGATGATGAAAAGACACACATGATAAATTTGCGGCAACTACAGAACGATCAATCGGTACAGGAAGATCGTTTGTGTGAGATTCTCGATTCCTTAGAGGGGAAGACAGTCTGTGGGACATTAGATTTTCTCAGCAAGGTAAGTTTTTGTAATCTTTTATCGAAACAGTTCGTTCGATTATCTCTCTCTCTTGTTATCTGCAGGAGTTAGTGAGATTAGAGGACGAACGTAGAGCTCACGCTTTGCCTTGCTTGCCGAAAGAGAAAGATGTATGAGAGAGGCCGCCGAAGCTGGCAGGCGACAAGCGGAACGTAATCGACGACGTGAATTCGATGAAATGTTCAAGCAAATCGTGAAAGTAAATCAGGACTCTGTAGAAACTTACTTAGAGGACATTGTGAGGGATGAAATCGATTGGATATCTGATGAAGCGGCTAAAGAACGTATCTTAGAAGTTTGCGACAAAGTGGATGCTATATCGAAACATGCCACAGAAAAGTAAGAAAAATATGTGCATTGATAATCAACAGGTACAAACAAATTATTTTCATCAAAACAACGTGTAAAACACAGTGGTACTTTTCGTAGCGCTGATAAGTTGGCAGATGAGGAATTGGTGGCGGATATGATCTACAATTTTGTTTTACCCGAAGTGGAAAAACACAACATGAGAGAAAAGATTCGCGATCAACAACAAAGTTATATGCGGAACGCATATACATTAATTTACGAGAAAATTTTAGATTTACCACCCGATGAACCATCGCAAGTCACAGATCAAGAAGTTTATGTAAAAAATGAAGATATGCAAGTAATTCGCGCGGCTACGGTAAAGATTGATGATTTTGTTTATATTGTCATTTTTCGTGTAAAATTATTAATTTATTTTTCCAGGACCAAGATTATCAAGACAGAAGAATTAGAACTCCCAATCCACGAAACAGATATTGAAGATAAAAAGCGAGCAGATTCAGAAATAGATTCAGAAACAGATTCACAAAGCGATTCTTTAATGAAAGCTCAATAATATGTATCGGAAATCAAAGGCTACTTTGATCTGAAAACACTTTATATATGTTTTTTTATAATAAAACTTAATAATAGTTATAATAAAAGTTAAGTTTTGACCGAAAATATAGAAGTTGTCTATTTAAACTTTCAAAAATAATCGAATCTATTGTGCAAATTAATAAATATATGTATTAACATTGTAGTTCAATCAATATAATTCTGGTTGAATGTTTATAAATCTACGTTAAATTTATATTACTCTATCAACATCAAACTATGTAATAAACTGTATCTTTACGTCAATAAATTTAATAATGGATAATATTTTTAGCTTATGTACATGTCTTCCGATAAATATTTCTTTCAAACTTAGATGTCTTTATAAAAGAATGAATTATATAAATTGGAGATAAAATGTCAACCCAAACTGTATGTTGATCAGTTTAATATGAATTACAGTCTTTATACGTTAATGATTACATATAATACATATAATAAAATCAATTATAACACGTAAAGAACTTATATAACACTAAAAATAAAACCAATGTCTTTCAGTGTTTAAAGTAATTTGTTTCATTAAAATAATATTTTAATATCACTTTAATAAAACTACACATTAATGTACATTTTACTACGATAATATTCAAATATTTTAATGAAATGTACATTAATGTTATTGCAATATCCAGTTTATTGTCCTTACTCTTGTTCAATTTCTTAATAAATGCACGATAAAATAATCTTTTAACCAATTTACGCTGCATTTATATCTGAAAAAACATTTTTTAAATATATATACATATCTGTACCTTAGAGGTAAAGGATCGCGTAGGTATGTCCATTTTCTTAACATTTCGATAAAACAAGGTTTTAAAGTTTTAAATAGGAAAATGATATATATTTTTCTAGATGTACATAAGATAAGAGTATTAGTAACTTATTAAGTTTTTAATCAAGTATTTTAACTGACCTGTTTAATAGTGCAAGTGCCAATAACACGCTGTACCTGGTTTAAAAATTAAGCACTATAAAAATGTTTCATCCGACTTTTTCTGAACATTGTATTTTAGGAACAAGTAATAATAGACATAAAACGCTTTACTATTATATAATTTAAGCTCCTGTTATATTGAAAAGTGTATTAATTCCATTTTAACAAAAACTGGAGATACAATCCTTTACTTCTAACGATAAGATACAGATATACATACATATATATGTATATATACATACATACATACATACTTTAAACAAGAATCAAGTAAAGCACTATAAACCCAACTAAATACATTAGTTCATATAGTGTTATTTCTATAAGACAAAAAGCTTAATAAACTAAAAATATTAATTCTTACTTAAACTTACTTTTTCACAGATAATGTTTGAAAATAACCTTCATAAATTGAGTTAAAGGATCCCGCACGATTTATGCATAGAAAAACCGTTTTCGATCAATTTTTATAAATTTTAATATGTATTTATAATTGTAGTACTTGTGTGCCTGATAAAAAGTTTCAAATTTCATTAACTTTCTGTAATTAGTTTCTGAGTTATAGGCATTTGAAAGTCGCGCTCACAAGATCGTCCGTACGTTTACCTACACCAATTACATTAATATAGGAAAATAACAGTTAATATAATAAAAGCACGAATGAAAACCGAAAATCTTTATAAAAGAAATGCAATATAGAATCAATTGAATGAAAATCGTACACTTCATTTTCCTAGATTTGTGAGGTAATGTCATATTTTTTAACATACCCCTACTCTTTAGTTTTCTTTTTGCAAAAATATAACTCATTCGTGTTCAATAAATCGTGCGGGATTCTTTTAGATGTATTAAGTGTATTTCACGATCATTATATCCATTTCGTTATAACAGTTGAAAAATGCATTATATAAAGAGTATATAATTCTGCAAAAATCTTCGTACTAGACCTCTTAAAATGTAAAAAGAGCCGAGTTAACGCGGGCACGACGGTGGCTCAACGAAATAATTGTCTAACGTATTTTTTCCAAGTAAGTCCGACATAAATTTCTTAAACTCATGTCCTGCGCATCGCTCGACGGTTTTCCTTTCAACTATGAGTTTCCGTTCTTAGCTTGCAATTCGTTCGTCTGTTGAAGCGTCTCGGTCTCGGTATTGATAATGTGCGCTTTCCGCTTGCGATTTTCTAACGAATCGGGATTCTGAGTGCCTTCCCGCGCTCGACTCACTTCAGTAGTCAAATCGACCATCTTCTGTTCCCACTCCTCGAGATGCTTCCGCATCTCGGCTAACTGCGTGTCCTGATCCTGTATCTTCTTTGCCTGCTTATATAACTTCATGGTTTGCTTCCGTACCAGATACTCTTGCCTCTGGATTCTGAACTTCATTCTACCCATCTGGTTTTTCATGGATACGAAGAACATCTTGTTCTTTTTCGTACGATCGTTAATCTTCTTAAAACTCTGGTTAAGCTTCTCTGAGCAGGTTATGTTATGATTGTTGCAATGCGGCAGTGAAGAGTTATTTATGTTTCTACCGTGGGAGATCATGACGCCACCAGGTAGGTCGTATGAATTCACAGTGCCGACCATGGACGTGCAGATGTTGTGCTTCAAATCCGGCAAGATCTTCTCGTCAAAATGCTCCATGGCCATGCTGCTTATATCCCGCAGCTCCTGAAGTATCTCGTGTGCCCTGGGCGGTGTCTTTGTCTCTCGAATTAATCGTAGAACACGAAAAATTTCATCGATTACCTGGGGTACATAGTTGCAACAAATTTATTATTCAACACGTTCCAATTTACATGAATAAGAGCTTAGCTCTTAAAATATATATATATATATATATATATATGAGAAATCTTATGAATAATATAAGAGATGTTTGTAAATGAAGCTAAGAACAACGGTAACGTTGTCGCGTGAAGCAAAAATCCATTACCTTTCCTGGAATAAAGCAGCAAACGTTCAGGTCCACGTATTTGATAAAAGTCATTGATAACATAGAGATTCTCGTTTCTATCGCCGTCAAGATATCGCAGTGACGCGCGAGAGGATGGCTGCGTCGCTCCGACTCTCGCCTCGGCAGCTTGCCTTTGACAGTCCGGAGGCATTGGGCGTGATATTTCTCCATGAGATTGAAGCCACGGTTGAGCAGCTTTTTGCAGATCCGATCGAACTGTCTGCAAACCTGACAAGCACATCGTGAGATCTAGGCACTGTCGCAGCCGATAGAACGAGGGAGAATTCTTGCGAATGCCAAAGGGCGATCCTTACGATCCTATATTTAGATATCTCATCGTAGGAGAGGTTAGACAGGATCGCCTCCAAGCAAACGTCGGGGAGATTTATCAGCTGCAGTTGCGCGTTATCGTTCGTTTGACGCGCGGCAGGATCCGCAGGATCGTAAAACCGTCTCCGGTGTAAATAGACAGGTGAAGCATTCCCGATGCTGCGCACTCGTTCAGTTTTTGAACCAATCAGTTTTTTGAACCAATCAGCGCGCGACCTTTTTTGCGAGAAAAGCAATATGGCTGCTTCCATCAATTCGTAGTCCGTTCCGTCCGTTATCCGTCGCGTGCGTCTGTTGTGCGGGAAATATTTTGTGTTCAACTTTTGCGACTTTAATAAAACATACGCAGTGAGTAGTAAATATAATTAATGTTGAGAAGCATTTATATTGGTTGATATTTGCTAAATAACCCAAGTAGCAAAAAAATATTTTTCAACGTTTTTAAAAACATTTTTAGTAATAAAAAAAATATTTAAAAAACGTTTAAATTAATAGAACAGATTCTTTTTTTTTTATTAAAAAAGTATTTATTTTATTGATTTTTTCATTATTCACTGGCAATTTAAATTCTTATTTTTGCTGTATTTATTTAACATTGTAAAAAAACGTTTTTTTAACATTAAAAAAAATGTGTTTTTAATTATTTAAAAAATTAAAGAATTTATTGCGAAAAATATTACCTCAGACGCTCTTCACGAAATAGAGGGAGGTTCCAGGTTCGAATCCTGGCTGAGGTAATATTTTTCGCAATAAATTCTTTACAGTTTTTTAAAATAATTAATTCGCGTCGTATTATGTATTATGTATTATGTATTATGTATTATGCGTCGTATTATGTGCGTTGTATTATGATCATCTAGGAATCATGCCGACTTGTTGTGTGAGAAATTGCAAAAGTCGTTCCGGTGGAGCTACGAAAACGAAAGACATCAAGTTCTTTCCATTTCCGCAAAATCGCGAATTAAAAGAAAAATGGCTCGAAGCTTGCCACCGAGAAGAAGAAAATTTAAACATAAACAGCGGTAAATTTCAAGAATCATTTGAATTCGTGTACAGTATAAAAACGTTACCTAATTTTATTCTGTTTGAATAAAATATTTATTTTTTTCGTTACATGTTTTTTATTATTATTTAAGTAAATTGCGTTTCAACCGAGGTTTCAACCCTTCTTCCTCACACTATAATTCAGAATCTACACTGTGGACGTGCGGTTAATTGACTCTAATCAAATTACGTAACCAAACTAGAACAGAATTAAAACAGAAGTTTTAATAAATAAACTAATAAATGTAAGTTTAATTGTCATTAGTTTATTTATTTATTTAAGGTTTTATCTAAAATTTTACATGATTCACACATTTTTATTTCTTATAAGCGAACTTCACCTTAAAGTGAGCGCAACAAAATGGGTCGCCTCCTGATGGTTCAACCGCCAAAGCTGCCGCCATTATGCGCAATGCTTCACCTTGTTTTGCTCACACTGATCTGTACACACTGCTCACAGCCCACAGGCTTCATGCTAGGTTTACAATGCGGTCGTAAAGTCGTGAGTCGTAAGAATTGACCAATCACAGTCGATTATTCTCTTCAATTTCGATTGTGATTGGTCATTTCTTACGACTCACGACTTACGACTCGCATTGTAGACCTAGCATATCTCATAAATGTAATCACATTCATGTAGTCATGGTGTAAATAGACAGGTGAAGCATTCCCGATGCTGCGCACTCGTTCAGTTTTTGAACCAATCAGCGCGCGACCTTTTTTGCGAGAAAAGCAATATGGCTGCTTCCATCAATCGTAGTCCGTTACGTCCGTTATCCGTCGCGTGCGTCTGTTGTGCGGGAAATAGTTTTGTGTTCAACTTTTGCGACTTTAATAAAAATACGCAGTAAGTAGTAAAATATAATTAATGTTGAGAAGCATTTATATTGGTTGATATTTGCTAAATAACCCAAGTAGCAAAAAAATATTTTTCAACGTTTTAAAAACTTTTTAGTAATAAAAAAAATATTTAAAAAACGTTTAAATTAATAGAACAGATTCTTTTTTCTTATTAAAAAAGTATTTATTTTATTGATTTTTTCATTATTCACTGGCAATTTAAATTCTTATTTTTGCTGTATTTATTTTAACATTGTAAAAAAACGTTTTTTTAACAAAACGGGAAGAATAGAGGCTATAAGGGTCAAACGCGGTTCTTCATGCGTGATGTCTCATTTATTCACTTTCTTGGATATAATTTCAAAACGTTTCGGCTCAATTTCGAGCCATCCTCAGCGATAACAACGGTTAGCCCGCGATCTCCAAACCAAATAGCAAGCTCGTCGACTCGTGTTATTTGTACCAAATGATCCTTATCAAATGGCCAAAGAGAACGTGGGAATTAAATAATCGAAGTGACTTGTCGGTAGCATCGACATTTTAAAAACGACGGACGGAATAAAAACATTTAACGTAACGTAGTCAGAATTCGAATGTATACATATGTATACATGTATACGAATTCTGACTACGTTACGTTAAATTTTTTATTCCGTCCGTCGTTTTTAAAAATGTCGATGCTACCGACAAGTCACTTCGATTATTTAATTCCCACGTTCTCTTGGCCATTTGATAAGGATCATTTGGTACAAATAACACGAGTCGACGAGCTTGCTATTTGGTTTGGAGATCGCGGGCTAACCGTTGTTATCGCTGAGGATGGCTCGAAATTGAGCCGAAACGTTTGAAATTATATCCAAGAAAGTGAATAAATGAGACATCACGCATGAAGAACCGCGTTTGACCCTTATAGCCTCTATTCTTCCCGTTTTGTAATTCTCGAGGGTCCGTTTACGATTTATTGACGTTTTTTTAACATTAAAAAAAATGTGTTTTTAATTATTTTAAAAAATTAAAGAATTTATGCGAAAAATATTACCTCAGACGCTCTTCACGAAATGAGGGAGGTTCCAGGTTCGAATCCTGGCTGAGGTAATGTTTTCGCAATAAATTCTTTACAGTTTTTTAAAAAATTAATTCGCGTCATATTATGTATTATGTATTATGTATTATGCGTCGTATTATGTGCGTTGTATTATGATCATCTAGGAATCATGCCGACTTGTTGTGTGAGAAATTGCAAAAGTCGTTCCGGTGGAGCTACGAAAACGAAAAGACATCAAGTTCTTTCCATTTCCGCAAAATCGCGAATTAAAAGAAAAATGGCTCGAAGCTTGCCACCGAGAAGAAGAAAATTTAAACATAAACAGCGGTAAATTTCAAGAATCATTGAATTCGTATACAGTATAAAAACGTTACCTAATTTTATTCTGTTTGAATAAAATATTTATTTTTTTCGTTACATGTCTTTTTATTATTATTTAAGTAAATTGCGTTTCAACCGAGGTTTCAACCTTCTTCCTCACACTATAATTCAGAATCTACACTGTGGACGTGCGGTTAATGACTCTAATCAAATTACGTAACCAAACTAGAACAGAATTAAAACAGAAGTTTAATAAATAAACTAATAAATGTAAGTTTAATTGTCATTAGTTTATTTATTTATTTAAGGTTTTATTTAAAATTTTACATGATTCACACATTTTTATTCTTATAAGCGAACTTCACCTAAAGTGAGCGCAACAAAATGGGTCGCCTCCTGATTGGTTCAACCGCCAAAGCTGCCGCCTTATGCGCAATGCTTCACCTTGTTTTTTACACCATGGTCATTGACCATGCATGTAGTAATCACATTCGAGAGAGCATGCCTCGCATTAAAGAATACATAATAATATTAAAACAAACGTATTTCTCGCGATTCATTTAGGTATCGTATTCGAAGCTCCGACTTTGTCGTCCAACGTTGCCCGTCGGCATTCGCCGCTACCTTTTTTCTGTTGTCTAACATTATGAGTAGGATAAATATGAGACTTCTAGGCCGGGGATCTCAGGGGGGTGAGGGGGCGGGGGGGAAGGACTCGCGGCCGCGGGGTCTGTCGGGCGGGCGCGGGGGGGGGGGGGACTCTAGTGCCGCCGTCTTCCGAGGAGGTGGGGGGGGGGGGGGGGTGTCTGCGTTCCCACCATATGGTGCGAGGGGGAGGGGGTGGTGGTGGGTGATCTGCGTTTCTAGCATAGGGTTGGGGGAGGGGGAGGGGGGAGAAGGGAGGGGGGGGGTGGATTAGGCGAGCGCGTCGGGACATGTTCGATAAACAAATGCCGCCTCGCGTCGATGTTCGGCCGATAGTATTTATAAACAGATATCATTTCACACTTATCAAATGCGAGCGAGCGCCTATGGCAGGCGGCTATAATTTACGACCTGCGACTAGCGTGACACCGCGGTCCTTTTCACTTTTCTTCGTAGGAATTGCCGCTTATCGGTGTTTCGCGGCGCCATTCGGCTATGGCGTCGCGCGTTACAAAGGCGAGCGCCGATGGCAGGCTGCTAGATTTTATAAACACTAGACGGCATAAGCGCGGCAACGCGGCTCAATTTTTATAGGTA
>NC_092360.1:8815007-8861648 GCF_030848805.1 Temnothorax longispinosus
TCACGATTTTATTGCTCTCTCTTACTGATGCCGGCTTCAGCCCTTAATGGATATATATTCGTAATCAGCCTATTTAATAGAGAAAATAGATGCGTTCTCTTTAGCTGGATTGTTTATTATTTTTCATCATTGTTTATAATTTTTTCGCAATTAAATGGAATCATGTATGCATTTATATACGCTACACATTCAGATGCAGAGCGAAACAAGGGTGGGCAAAAATTGAACCAAAGAAAACACAAAATATAGAGAAAACGAATCTAATACAACGTATCAATAGTCAGTAAAGTAGCGATGGATAAAATTAATTTTTAAAAACATTTTTTCACGTAACTCTTCACCGTTCCATTTGTGCCCCTGATTGATATTAACCATAAAATTAAAAAAAATAAAAATTGAAATTTATATAGTTAATATGCGTTATGGTTGACATATAAAATAAAACGCTTCTCTACTCTCGTTTTTTCGTTTCGAAATGAAATCATTTTAATGACCGTTTAATTATGCAAGGAGATATTTGTACCGTTTAAGGGAAATAGAATGCGGAATTTGTTTAAAAGTTTGCCTATCCAGTAGATGAATAATATTATAATTGTAGTTTGCGATGCGACTCGTACGATATATTTCAAGCGCGCCCGACAGTTCTTTTTTTACTCCTCGATCGGAATTATGAAGAATATTCTCGTCTATTTCGGTACTTCCTTTCCTTTCCTTTCTTACCACTCTGCCGCTCTTCGGGCAGTTGAAAAGTGGAAGCCTCGAGACTTTACGCGCACAGGATACGATTAAAATAATTTCCTTCTTGGCGACACTCGATTGGGATGGGTTAAAGATCTAATTGCTCTTGCGCATTCAAAATTGCCAATTTTGGCGTGAGTAACTATATTAAGAAGAGAAACGGATGAAATGTTAATAACGTTTATGTGGGTCAGTTTGAGAAAATTTTTAGTTTCTAGAAATTTTCTAGAAATTCTAAAGCAGGTAAAAAATCACTTCCAAATTGTTCGAGGAATCCAAGTGTGAGAAAGGGAGAGAAATTCGGGATACTCGTATGTGAAATTTTTTAAATCTTAATAACTGCTCTCACATTATTAGGATATATATTGTTAATTTTTTAAATTATATCTTATTTATTTTATTTCTTCTGTAACAAGGCCTTAAAATATTGCACGTTTCAGAAAGTAAAGGATCTGGTGCGAGGTTGATTTAAATTTTTTCTATCTTTTTTCAAGAGTTATACACAATCAATCTAAATACTTTAATACAAACATTATACATAACTTAATATATTACAATTAAACGTAACTTATACGTAAATTATATATAAATTTTATTTACATATGAAATATTAAATATACATTTATATTTATGTATATATATTTAAATTGAAAACTGAGAGGGGGGAAAAACTAGAAAAACAATACTTAGACCATCGTTGCGCTATAAATCCCAAATGTTCCACATTTGTTGTTAAAGCGCAATTTGTTAATATTTCTATTTCTACATCTTTTCGTTTCTACATATTTCCTTTTGTAATATCTAATGTGATACAACCGTCGGCGATATTTGATACAATAACGTAGAAAGAAATACGGAAGCGGCCGGAAGGAGGGAGGGAGAGAGAAAAAAATGAGAGAGCGAGAGCGAAGGAAGTAGGTAAGCTCTCTCCTTCGTGCACCGACGACAGACCAGCTCCAGATGCTGTCTACCGAACTAAACGCAGCAAACGCGTGTCAAGATCACGCCGGGGGTGATACTTTGGGACATCCCGCCGTGGGAAAAGACAGGAAGTGGAAACGTGTCCTGGTGCGAACCCGTAGGAATTGCCTGGACCGACTCAGAAGCGGACTCGACGATTCAAGTAGATTCAAATTGCATTTTTCGTCGCGGTGCTTGGACTAAAAATAATTACGTAATAGAGATGTACCCGCATAATATTAGGTAATATTAGATAATATCCCAGACAGCACCATGTCCGAAATTGTGACATAAGACGTCTTTTCGACGTTTTTAGCCATCTTTTAGTAAGACATCTTTTAGACGTCTTATGTCCCACTTTTGGACAAGTGTGCTGTATGGGATGAAAGACAAAACAAGAAAATTAAAAGGTGAAAGATACCAAATTCCGCAATGATATTAAGTTAAACCACACTATATTAATTAACAATGTACTATAGCAATATAAAAGAATTCAGATATTAATTATATATATATATACAGGATGTACTTCATTTTTTAAAGATAAACGTGATAATTTTGAGGCAAAGCTGTAATTTAGGATTTAGAATACACGAGCGTGTGGTGAATAAATTTAAATTAATTCAAATTTTGGCCTATAAAACCAGGCCTCGAATCGAGCCTATGGCGAATCGTCGATACAATTTGATTTCCGTCCTGGACGCTGCTAGCCCTGTTGGCCGAGAGGCTTCCGAGAGCGATAACGCGCGTACGTGTCTACGCTTCGTCACCGTTAACTAGTCTCGCTTCTCCACCCGTTTCCTTCCGTTTCCCTAATTCCGTTTCCTGACTCGTAACGCTCGGCGGGCCGGCGCGGGCGGCGAGCGCGCGAATAACGATCGCCGCCGTGAACGAAACGATATATTAAAGCCCGTTCGACGCGGCGCGCGCGGGACGCGGGAATAAATTTACACCTGTAAGTCCCGGACGATATCGCGCGATCGCCGCCGGTAACGAGCCCCACCCGCGATCAAGCACCCGAAATGATAGAGACCGACGGGCGTTATCGCCCCTGGCCGATCTATTATGCAATTCGGCATGGCGTGCGCGCAAGTTGCGCGTTCAGCTAGATTCGCCGGGCTGATTAAAGTGCGCGCGCGCGGGCGCACGATCGCGCCGCGCCGGCCACGTGCTTACCCACGTGCAGCGACGATAATTAGCCAGGAATGCAACAAAGTCGTAATGAGATCGGGTTTCTCGCGAGAGATCGCGCGGGATACGTTACGCCGGAGATGATTAATAATGCCGCTCGATATAATTAGACGCACATATCGCGCGCTAATATCTAACGGCGACGGCTTCCTGGTCAATTCGACTTGAGAGATGGCGCTCTACGGTCTTACCTACGGTGTACGATCAATTTTGCCAGGAGATTTCGCGCGAGGAAAACGGATCGGAAAACAACGAGACGAATTAACGACAGCATTTTTATTTGTTGATCGCCGATCGGTCTGTTTGTCAATTTTAATCATTGATCGAATTCAAGTGATTTTACCGAGTGTTCTCGTTGAAAAATAGAAAAGTATTTGACGGGAAGAATGAGTCACGTGGATATTATCTGGACTGGTTACGAATCCGCGTTAGAAGGATTAATTGATCAAGACTGCTTGCGGGACTTAAAAAAAAAACTTAAAAGTGACCCTGCTCTGTCTTTCCGAATATATAAATCTTCCTTTATAAGATAATTATTCCATTGATGTTCTATTTTACTTGTTTTCATGGCGCTAGCAGAATTTCAAAGTATCACGTGAAAATATCGCGTAAAACTGTTGCATAAAAATAAATTATACAGTTTCAAAAGTAGCCCATCAAACTCGATACGCATTATAATCTACACGCTACAGTTACGAGGTGAATCATACTGTTACACCACAGAGCATATTTATCACAGCACAATAATTTTTTTTTTCGCTCTTTTCCCTCCGTGCGACGATTTACGTCAAATTTATTAAATTAATAACAATCGTTCTTTCTCCGTTCGGATCACAGGTAATGAGAAGCGACCAGCCAGTCAGCCATCAGCCAGCCAGCCACAGCCAGTCGCAAGTTCAACATTCCGCTCGGCTCTAGGGTTAATACCACCGTGGAATGCAGGGGAATCGTGTTAGGAGGGGACGGGAGGACGCGCTGGACCACTCCGCGCTCCGAGGCTGTTATCTCCCGCGGGTTTAATCATCTCAGGTAAGAGAGGAGATCGTGCGCTTGCGACGTAAGGCCGCGGAGAGCGGCGCAGAAACCTGTCGGGGCCCTTTAGTCCCCCCTCGCGCGGATCCCGCGCGGCAACTTCTTTTCTTCCTCTCTATCCGGAGAGAATTTCCTCTCCTATCGACCAGGCCGTGCCGATCGCAAATGATCCCGCTGCTTCCTCCGTCTCTCCTCAGGGCCGCTTTATCGCATTTACGAACCCCCCAGAGCCCGTATGGTAGCTTCTTTACGAATAAATGAATAAAACATGTGTAAAAATCGTGGATTATTTTTATTAAAGCAACGCCCGTCGCACTTTATAAGGAATTAAAGGAGATAAAGTGCTCGAATCTCTCTCTGTTAAGTATATCTATATTAAATCTCATGTGTTTTAATTTGTTAACTTTTAATTATCCACTTTTAATTATCCATCATAGAGAGATATAAGGAAACGTGTAATTTTTGTAAAGACTGCGCAAATCTTCTTTCTTTCTTTTTTCTTCTTTCATATTTTTAGAAATAATTTTCGAATATAATATTTTTCTCTTGAATAATTTACTTTATTACTATGTTACCACAAGATTATATTAGTCTATAAATATTTTTATTCTCCTACAATTGTTATTGTCATATTTCTATCAGAATCGTACAAACGTTTCTATATTCCTCTTTTCATTTAATTCGCTGGAATATAAAGCTTCTACATGAAGCAATTGCATAATTTATACATACACTTTTACACACAACAACGATGAGAAATTATACGTGACGATTTATCATAATCAAATCTACAGGCCGCGTAATAAGAGGATTTTTTTTTTACAATACAGAATTTATTGCAACGTTTATAAGCAACATTTATGCAAAATTTTTTTGAATCGAATGAACGCGTTACAATTTCCTACAAAATTACGTTCTCAGAGCGAGGCCGAAGTTCTTTCAGTCGCCCAATAAATCACGGGCGCCCTAGATCGCGAGCCTAAGGCAATAAAACGTCCCTGCATCTCTCGATATCCTTCTCTTCACCTTCCTCTGCCTCTCTCTCTCTCTCTCTCTCTCTCTCTCTCTCTCTCTCTCTCCCGCTCCCATCTCTTTCCACGCGCACGAAGGAAATGCTCCCTCTTTTTCTCTCTCTCTCTCCGTCCCGTCCATCCGTCCGTCCGACTCGGCGCGATTAGGTCGTGGGCGGAAATCAGTATAACACTAGTCGCGTCGCGACCGCGCGATGGTACGCACGTTTTCCGTCTGTTGCGTCCAAGTGTATCGCGAGGAGAAAATCTCCGGTGCTCCGGTTTTTTACGCTCGCCCCGTCTCGTCGTCGTTCATTCAATCGTCGCGGCGCGAGGAATGACAGCGTGACGGCGTCGCGACGCTGACGACGCGTTTCCTCCCGTTTTTCTCAATTTTGTTTTCTCATTTCTTTATTCTCGCCTCCTCCCCTGTGTTGCTCTCCGTCGGAAAATCGGACGGCACGGCCGACGATCGCCGGTTATCGCCGGTTCGACGCTGAAGATCGTCCCCGTAGATCCGCGACATAGTGGCGATTCGCGGGAGATTGTCACTCGGGGCTGCAGCGACGCGTCCTTCCCCCCTTCGTCCCCTTCTTCCTTCTCTTCCTCCTCGTCGGCTACGTCGCCTCGGATTACATCATGACAGACACGACACCACCGAAGGCAGCGTGAGTATGCGGCCGTTGCTGGCCAGCGCGCGGCGACGATGTTGATCTAATTCGATCGGTGCGACAAATCGCGGGCGCTCTGCTCGACGTCTGCGATACGTCTCTCTCTCTCTCTTTCTCTCTCGTGAGGGAAAATGTGTCGTATCCGACGTATATCTGAAAATCTAAAACTTGATTTTTTTACCCTACTTTCGGAAACGAGGTACCTGTGTGCGACAAAAAAAGAGGAGCAGTCGATATACTATATGGCTTGCGTTATTGAATGAGATTTTCGTCATGGGAACCTTCGTATTTCTGTCGCATTCTTTGAAGATTCCAACATTAACACACTGTTTTTGATATTTTATCAAAATAGAAAATCACACAATTTTATTTATATCTTCGTTACTTTCTTTCTTCATTTTTGTAATATTTTTTCTGCGTCATTATACTTCTTTCAAATACATAACGCCTCTAATGATTTTATATTCATATCATACAGTTCACTGGGAAAGGATTTGGAAAGTAACAATCGTTCTGCAAACTGTGCGCGAGATCGCGTCCCAAGACCAAATCTTTGATTAAAATTCCAAAATTCATGGAAATATCGTTCGTGCAGTTTAACTACTGACATATAGGTATAAGGAATGTTACATTTCCTTTTTTAGCGAATATTTATTTTAATTCTATAATTATATTACACCAAATAATATGTATAATCATCATGATATATATTACGTGTTAAATTTTATCAGACTGACGCGCAATAATCGTAAATAAAACGCGTGACATCGCACGCGGATCAGACGCGTTTCCTGACCGAACTCACCGAACGACGCTCGCGAGTCGCGAGTCGCAACCGTCGCGTTCGAGTCCTGCACGCGCGCGGGACATCAACGCGTGGCGCGGTTGAGAACAGGTGCGAAGACGTGCTTGCGGGGCGAAACGTTGCGTCGCGTGTGCTAAACTCGTGATTCGCGTCTGCGTTCGGTTTCCGGTTAAACAAAACCGGTCGATTTCCCGAAATCCGCTTCCCTTTCCCTCCCCCGAAACGCCGGGAGCTATTATCATCGCGTATCCGATCGATCCCGACGTGGCGCCGCGATGGTATATAAAACACGTGGCCGGGATCCTCGCGCTAAAGTGGAGCTATTTTTTTCGATGTTTATTGAAGATCTCGCTTGGAAATAAACCGCGTGCGCGCTGGACCGGCCGGTATACCCGTCGAAAGGCCAGAGACGACTGGCCGCTTCGTCCTTGCCGTTCGCCGTCTCGCACGATTGTACCTCGTCTGTTCTAAACTTGTGGAACACTCCAACAATTTCTCTTCGTTACACTTTTTGCGGAGTAGCTTGGAGCTGCAGACAACTCGATCTCAACAATAAATTCTTCGGTCGAACTGAAATTAGCGCGTCCACAATAAGGAATACTGATTTAACAAAATGCGCTTAATTACATGTTTAATGTAATTTTATAATGCTTTAAGAATGCTTTATTTTATATTTTGATTTAATAGGGGTCTCCCTATTTTTTTCTCTTTTTTCCAAAATTTTGTATTATTAAACTATCGTTTAACGTATATCATTATCGACATGATTAACTTTTAATGAACATCATATTTAATTATATAATTATAACTATATAGTATATCACCTAAATTTTATTTTTTTCAGTATATAGATTATATATTACATGTACATATTAAATATACAACTTATAAAATATAGATCTAAATTTTTGGTCACAAGATTGCTATCGGCAACTTTTAACTGCCTATCGAAATTGTCTAAAATATTAAATCAATTATCACTAATTGCAAGCAATTTTGGCATGTGAGCAAGAGAATAAGAAATACATGTGCAATGCATAATTCGGCTGTTCAGGAAGTTTTTTAAAATTATAATTAATACTGCAAAATTCTTGTTTTTCGTAACTGCTATAGGACAAGGGAGAGGGGGGGGGGGGTTCAAACGATGTCCTCGCATTACTCAAACGCTCATTTATACATTCTCGCGTCGGCATGGTCGTGTAACGGCCTTTTGTCGCCATCGGCGCGGACATGCCCGCCAAGTATTTAGGTTTCCCGCGTTGTGCGAGCCACGTCCTCGTGTCACGGCAGTCACGTCAATGAGTTCCTCGAAAGCACCGTCGAATCGTGCCTCCTTGCCACCGAAGATCGTAGATAAACCCGCGTATGAACGTCCCGTTTCGATCGGATGATACTTGTCCGCTACACGGATAAAGTATAAAAATTAAGAACCGGGACTACGATAACGGCCGATCTCAACGGTGGTTTCCTCGATAGCGAATTAATATAATAGCGAGAATTTGTTTATCTTTTTGGAAAATTCTCCAAAAATTTCTCGATGTACGTTTGCCGTATTCGGATTTGTTTCCACGCGAATCGCCAATTTCGAGTAAATCTATCAGAAATCGTTTCGTTCATTTATTTATACAGAATTTACGTCTGCAAATTATAATGCGAATTCTGCAAGATGAAAAATATTTTTGTGAATATTGAGATTGTCGGTAACGTTTGAATTACGGTTGAATTATACGGTTACATTTGAAATACAATTCGCTAACTGAAATTTTAGAAGTGCAAGAGCGAATACAGAAACGCAAGCGTATTTATGTCTGCGGGAGCGTTATTATACGTATAAATATTTTCTGAAACGCGTATCGTTATTATTGTCACATTATAAAATATAGTCCAATCTTTTCATCCGGCCGCGTAAGTCCCTCGGGATGAACAAGTATTTCGAGAATTCAGGATGAATCGAGATGAATTAACGCGGAATCCTCACTCGAGCAGGTGGGAGTATTATTTACGAGAGCGTGGGAAAAGTAGCGAACATTCCAGATCGCACGTGGCGCAAACGATTTTCCAAGCGACCACATTGCTTCCCCTAGAAGAATTTCGCCTATCGTATCATATTGTTACCAGTTAAAACTAATATTTGTAAGTTTTTGTTCGAAACGCATTTGATACGTTTACAGTTTACAAGAAACAACATATTTTTGGCTTTTTATACTTGACTTTTAAGATTTTACACTTTACTTTTAAGACCCCATTTTGATTATTAAGATTCAAATTTGGAATATTTAATTGAATCAAGATTTTTAATTTGAGATATTTAATTTAATGTTTAAAATTCAAGGAATAGAACAAAATACATAAAATTGGAGAAAGTGATTCTCGTTCGTATACACCTATATTATCCATGTGCTGTTCATTCAATTTCACATATGTAACGTCAAAAATATTAAACGTTGAATGAAACAGGACTATCTACAGTTGCTGCCGCTCGTAATGACGGATGGCCGTTGTCCACGACGAAACGTAATTCGGGTCGTCACTTTAAACTGTTTACACGCATTCCGGGGAGGGAAAGAGTCGTCTTATTAGCGTCATTAAGCGAACACGTGCGGCCGTATCAAGCGCCGGCATTCTTTCGCTTCGGCAGACGTTACTCATAAAACACTGTCGCGGATTCTCCCTCTTCCTAGCTGCAGATAAATTCGTAACTCTCTCAGTGAATCCATTACGTTGAAGCTCCGTTTACTCTGTGATTATGAATTTTTCGTTGAAACTAGAGGAGATGATGGAGATACTTCTATCGAAAAAGTAGATCGTGCTATATCGGGTAATCGTGAAATAATCGATATAATTTAATATGATATTAAATTGATATAATTGATTCACATAATACGTTTGAGACGTTTATTAAACGAATAAACGTTGCTTTTAATGATTTTAAGTTAATGATAATGAGTATTACTGGAATTATATACGATAAAAAGATCTTGACGTAATTATCTTTTTACTTTACGTGGAATTGCAAAGGAAGAGATTTTATTTCCACAAAGTCGAACGCGATCGAGAAATTCGTTTCTCGTAAAGAACGTCGCGGCGTCCGTACCTATAAGACGCAATATTGAAGAACGTATGTAAACCGGTTTAGGCCCTTATTCCCTGGAGTCAGGGCAGTTTTTTAGTTACTATTATTAGAGGCACACATGTGGCCGTGTTAAGCCATTTGTCGACGACGACGGGACAGCGGCGAGAGTACCGTTTAATAAACGATCAATCATAAATGTACATACGTTACAGACCGATATCATACGATTTTTGTTATTTCTAAAATTCAGCAATTTTATGTATTCCTGAAAAATCACAATTCCGCCGAGCGAAATTACTCCACAGAATTCCGCGACAGATTCGAAATGCGAATTTCACTATTTTTCGCTATTTTTCGTTCTATTCCCTTATTCGAGCAAGATTGCGAACGCGAACGATCCGTTTCTCGTTGTGGTCGTGATGGCCTCTCCCCCGCACGCGGCACACGAGCGGAGCTGGTTGCCTCACCGCGACAACGACGCTCGTGTCCGTAATCGTTTTCGAGGCGTGCAATTGGCATCCTAATCACGGAGGAGATGAGCTCGGCGGAAGATTGCATTTGCAACGAGCGAGCGGCCGGGGTCCCACGAGAGCGAGCGAGCGAGCGAGCGAGCGAGTCCCGCGAGCGGATCACGGCCGCGGGGGGATATGTCGCGTTGCATTCTGATCGCGCGATTGCGCGCACGTACGTGGACATACTTACGTGCGTACCCGCGAGAGAAATATGACATGCGGCGATTTGAAATGAGCGAGGAGGATCGCTGCTTCACGCGGATTCCCCGCGCGTGTAGACGAATCATCGCGCATTGTTCCTCTAGGTCGGTATTCATATTATAATCTGATCTTATAAGATCATCCATCAAAATCTACGCGTTTAAAGCTATATGACCTCGAGACGCTCCGTACGGTCATTTTTTTGACTGGACGGAGTCTTAAGACTGTCTACGACCAAGCTTGAGACAGACGATCTTGAATAAGATCGTCCCTTCGACAAATAAGGATTTGGATGCCATTCCTCTTGTTTTTGTTTTGTACAAATCAAATATCATATCTATGTAGTTTATTGAGAAAAAAAATGAATTTAATTCAATAGTTTATATGTATAAATATTACTACAATAAGTAAAAATCTATGAAATAAAATGTATAAAATTCATATTTTATAGACGTGATTTTTACATTCGAATATATATAGCTAATTGTGTGTAAGCTTAGTAGACAGTAAAGAGCGAAATTGCATTACAGATTGTTATATATTGACAAATTTATCAAATTAATTTGCAACTCAAAAGAAAGAAATAGGAGGAAGAATACGCGGAGATGACTTCTCTGTATTTCCCATTTCTTGCTTTGCTTGTGAAATCCGTGCTGATGTAACGTCAGAATACGAATTAGATTTAACGTTTCAAATAAAAGCAATTCCGAGTGTGGTCGGTAAATAAATAAAATATAAATTTCTTCGTGGGTAGTCTAAAACATATGGCGGATCTCAATCAAAAAATTGTCCAACGGTGTCTAAATTCTTACAGACTTACGTCCCTCCAGTCCTTTCCCCTCCGTTCAGACAACGCTCGCCTTTCTGCGCGAGTCGCGCAAAAAAGGACCTCCCTCCGCTCTCCCCTCGGACTTGCATTTTTATCGGATCACTGTTAGATAACGAAAAAGCACATATACTTTCGGCGGATGTGTACGCATTTATAGCCACTAAAACAGCGCGCGGGCTTATTCCGGTCGATTGACGCATGCTGAATTTAGTAAATAAGTATAACTCCGAACTTTCTTCTCTCAGATTTATTTTTAATATTGAAAGCCACGTGAATTTGTTTTGAATACGCGATATTGATTCTATAAAGCCGTGATTAGACTACGGATTAGGATTGATATTGGATTGAAATTTAATCAATCAGAATAAAGAAAACTAACTTCAAGTTTAGTGAACTTTGCTCTAATTGGTGAAATTTTAATCCAATCTCAATCCCAATATTCCCAATCCATATAGTCTGATCTAAACAGTGACTGTAACATAATTGTAATTATGTTTATAATATAAAACGCATTTTACGTTTTTATTAATTTTTTTTGAACTGCATTGGTTCTATAAAGTGAATTTGTGAATCAAGTGTTTCGATATACTTATAATGTAAGCAACTCATTAACGAAATGTTCAAATCATGTCATTTGATAATTTGTACGCTATTATTTCGATAGCGAACAATGAAGACTTTATCTCTACGCTCACGATAATCCTCAACAATTCGCAAAAAGTAAAAAAAAAAACAGAAACATTCATCACAGCTGTCGAAATCGCAGTTTAAGATACGTGATCGACAGCTGAAGTACATCGAGGATCGAGGTCGAATTTTAGCCACAGCGGGTTTCCGGCGTATTAATTACGGAGATTAATCTCGTCGGATAGGCGCGTGCTGATGAACGCGACTCGCAATACGCGCCGCATACGGATCGCAGACGAAATCGGCAGACTATAAAAGTTTTCTGTGCACTCGCGCCCTCCGGCACCCACACACGATCGGTACACGCATACGTGCGCGCGCGCACACACACAATGGCAACGGCACACACGCTCGCTCGTGCGCGGAAACGAAGGCGCATAGACGGCCGGCCACGAGGCTATGACGTAGATGGATCGCGATTCAACGGCGGATGTAATTACATCGCGAACGAGCCGGAAGTGGAAACGGTCCGAGCGCTTTTGCGGCCTAAAGAGCGGCTTTATACGCTCGAATTACGCCGATCGACCGCGATCGACCCGTCGCCGGCCGCTGCCTCCTCTCCACATTACGTTTGCGACGCGTACACGCGACGGAGAGACGGCGAGAGACCATCGAGCTTCGCCGTTCTTCGCCACGCGAGAGAACGACAGCTTTCGGACTTGAAACTTTCGATCTCAGCGGAAGAGATCTCGAGAGAGAAATGACAGTTTGATTATTTTAAAGCGGTAAAAGATGACAAATTGATTGATCGCTTTATAAACCTGATTGCTGTTTTACTTTGAAAATAATCGAAACGTAGTTTTGTCCTCCTTTATCTACTCCTTGTCAAGAATAGAGTTCTTACTTCTACCTTTTATTTATTTGTTAATTTTATTTTATATATTACAGGATTCAAAATATCTAGACAACTGCCTAATTTAATTCAAACTCTCCCGGATATCTTGAAAATACGTGCAACAAAGATTGCTCTGACAAAGACTGAAATTACTCTTTTCATCTTGTTCTACAATTTAGATTAACTTTTTCTACAATTACGCACTGTATTTAATATTCCGCGAATTTGTTATGCATACATGTACCTTGTCAAACAAAAAATAAATAAAATTAATTAATTAAATTAATGAGTTGATGGTTTACAATTAAATATATAACTAAATTAATTTATCAAACGAAACGTAGATCGTCGCGATTTCTATATGCAATATCACTCTACATAATGATACATAACAAGAAAGAGAAAGAGAGAGACGTTCATCGATGGCCGATCGCGCTCGTGAGATTATAAAAATTAAAGCCGTCTAATCAGTTTCGGTCGCGCCTGACGATGATCACAGGTAATGCCGAGGGAATCTTGTCCCGGGTTGCTGTTGACCCTGGTGTCGGTATTCGTCGGCCTGTGCGAGTCCTCCGCCGCCGGCGGAGCCGCGACATCCGGCGCCCAGCAGCCGCAGCCGCAGCAGCAACCGCAGTCGCAGTCGCAGCAGCCACATCCGCTCTGCGAGCCTGGCCTGGAGTTCTGGTCCGCCGAACGCGCCTCGTGCTGGCCGTGCACTCGATGCGCCCCCGAGCTCACCCTGAGCCCGTGCGCGATTCACAAGGACGCGACATGCGGCCCGCTGTCGGCGCTCGAGCTCGACTGGTCCTTCCCGTCGTCGACGGCCAGGAAGAGGCCCTCGCGGGCCGGCGATGACGACGGGGCCGTCACCTCGAACGTGCTCCTGCGGCTCCCCGAAGAAAGGACGAAAGAAGGGTCCTTCGTGGAAGCCGATAATCTCGTCAGCCTCGATCGCGAGGACAACGGAAGCTTAGGCGACAACAAGCCGGTCTCCGCCTCGCGGGAATCAAAAGTAAATCTTTGCTCTTTCGTAATTCTAATTGCAGTTTTTGTTTTAATATTTTAATTTTAATGGGTATAAAAACTTGTAGCTGGGATCGGAAAGCAGTTATCGAGAAAAGATTTCATGACTAATTTAATTCGATTTTATGGGAAACGGTATGATACGGCCGTATACATTGGAGGAACTTATTTTTCGTTTCGATTAATCGTTTCGAATCGCGTTGATCAAGAATTAATTGATTTGTTAAAATCACTGAAGAAGATGACGATCCCCCGTTTGACGATTAATAAGCGTCGAACGTTCAATGTGTGTTTCGAGTCGGCGAAAGCTGGTAGCGCGCTTTCGCTCTGTTTAATATGCGGCGTAGAGTCGCATTGCCGAAGTCGGTTGCACTTCGCATCGTGTCACGAAAGTAAATGATAAAAGATAAACCTTATCGGCGTGTCAAATAATTTCTTTCGAAAGAGACAGAGTTACAGAGCGGAGTTAACGTGGTGAGGACTGAGGATTAACACGTCGGTTTTATGACGCAGACGGCACACGATCCTCGGGAGAGGAGAAAATCGGTCGCCGAGGACAATCTACCGTGGGACTGGCAGACCGGCGCTCTGGTCCTCGCGGTATGCGCCTGCATAGTGTTCTTCCTGGTAGCGGGATGCTCAGCTCTCGTCTACGCCAGGCAATGGCGGCGAATGAAGAGGAACTTCGAGCCAGGTAAGAGAAAATTCGAGGGAAACATATATGTAACATAACGTATGATAACTCAAGAGAATCACTCTCAGAAAAATCCAAACTCTTTCTCTGAATATATACGAACTCTCTCTTGAGAGAGAGAGTCCCTTTTCTGCAGAATCCCGATGAATACGAGCTTCTATTGAGAATTCACTTCTAGCAATTTTAATGGGTTTGATTTTGCAATAATTTTTAATCGCGGACCCAGTGTCATTTTTTTGCTGCGTCACGTAATTCGCGTAATCGGAATAATATTATTGTCGATCGCTATGCATCCGCGATACTTCCCTCCGGAGATGGGGAAGACGGAGGATCCGTATCTCGCGAGGCAAAGGGAGCCGCACTGTCGGGATGTTGGTGGGAAAGAATACAGGTGCACGTATACACACACGCGCGGAGCGGCGAGAGACAGAGACAGAAAGAGAGAGAGAGAGAGGGGGGAGACAAAGTCCCTTAAAATGCACGACGAGATTTTCTTCATTAGAGGGCCGATCACGGCCGTTCCTCACCTTGGATCGACCTACCGCGCCCGGATATGACGTCCCCAACGACGTCCAGCGCGCGATGCGTACCGTCACCCACGCCGTCCTCGTCATCGTTCCGCGTTCGCTACACTCCGAAATATAAGCAACAATTGTTGCTCGGATATACGTGTCGATTAACGGTAACGACCAACTTGTTCGGCTGATTCTCTGTTAGCTGTTTTCGGGATTGAAATTTCATGTAACTCGCTCATTCTTTGCGACAACGAAAACGAAATGTTTAGTTTTGTTTAAGCGAATCTATTAAAATTAAAATCAATTTTAAAAAGTGAAAAGTATCATTACACAAATGAATTTATCGCGAGATTTATGCTGGTGGTAACGGAAGCGAGAAAGAAGAGGTGGCTCGTTTCATTCATAATTTCGTTCATTCATTCATGCTTGATAGTAGAAATTGTACTATATAGAGCGAGTTATTTTCAATCTTTCCGATTTGGATCCATCCGCTTCTTGGTCGAACTTTACGTAATTTCAACTTCATGTGTGTGTGTGTGTGTGTGTGTGTGTGTCCAAGAAAATCTATCAAGCAATATTAAATATAATGATGTTAATGATAATATTAAAATATGAATAAAAAATAAAAATGGCCGACTAATAAATAGTCAACATTTTGTCTATAGCTTTTCTTCGCGTTATATTTTCGAATTTGCTCGAAAGAATCCTTCGCTATATCAATCGAAAGATGAGTATGTTGATTCTTAAAACCTGATTGCGATATTTTTGCTCGTCTATTTCTTAGAAATAAAATTTTTTTAACATGACTAAAGTCGGACGTTGCAAGTATATTGAAAACTTGGCCGGATTAAATTCAAATTAAATGATTCCATCAAAATTCAAAAGCTCTTAGCCGACGTTGTTCGAGGGCAGAGTATAGCATCTGTTTTCGGCAGACACTACGTCATACGTGTAATCCGTGTATCGCGGCTCACGTAAGGAGCGAATCGCGGAATCGCGTAACGACTCTTGCAGACACTCGACGGCACGCTGCAACGTGTGTACGACGTTACTATCTGCATTTGCATAACGAGCAGTACGCAGAACTCCTCCTCGCAGGAACCCTCCTCGTCGTCGCTTCTCCCCTCCTACTTCTCCTCCACCTCCTTGCCTCCCTATCTCCTTCTGCGAGTCGACGTATCGCGCCACGTATCGCGTGTACGTTTGTGGGAACCGATTCAGCCACGTTTCGTTAATGAACGCCGTATGAATGAAGCCTCTCGTCCGTCCGGCGGGTGTGCGCGCGTGTATCGCCTTTTAAATCTACACTTTCGGCGAAACGCACGCCGCGCGTCGCAACGCTGTCGACGCGAAATATACACTTGCGGATAAATCGTACGTTGTTTCAGATTAATCTTGTAATATACGAAAGATTGTGATATTGTTAGCAAAGATTTGTTTCTAGAAACCGGATCTATAAATTCATCGACCAATTCGGGGCCTGTTAGATGCTACATTCATCTTCGTCCTCTCTGTTGTTAATAAATTTGAACGTACGCCTTAAAGAAATCTCGTTGGAGCGCATTTGAAATTAAACAGAGCCTAAGAGCTCATTATCTATCTACGAGTATTAATTTGCGCGAGAGACTGGTTATATTTAAAGTAAAATAATGCGACAGCTAAGAGCACGAGATGATATGAAATATGAGAGCGTCTCGGGATTACAACGCGATTCGGAAATTGTGGATAAAATTCGCACTTTGGGCGAGAAACGAAAGAAAACGGAATTACGAGAAGCAATAAAATTATTACAATAGAAATCGTGATTTTACAGGACGAATTTCGAATAATATCCTCGTTTCGCGTTTCAGAGAGACGTCCTCGTATAAATATAACATTTCGAGGCTACCTCGAGCGTGTTGCACGCGAAATCCGTTGAATTTTATTGCAATTGCATTCCCATTAATATTTATTGCTCGCGAATTATGTACATAGCTAATTAATACTAATTATACACACGGTATAATCGCGCGCGCGCGCCCGCATGCGAGCGATTTATATACCGTACTAACTTGATACCCATGCTTCGCTACGGGTATGTAACTACTTTAAATAAAAAATCAAGTCGATATCTCATCGGGCCTAAGAAACATTGAGAAATCCGTGAAAACATAATTTACCCCTTTTCACTTCTTTAGGGGTCAAATTTCTAAAAATTCCTTCTTAGTGGGTGCGCTTATTACGCCATGGAAAGAATATACTCTCCAAATTTCATTTTTACTAAGTTTAGGAGTTTTGTAAGGTTTGGGCTGAGCGTTAATGAGTCAGTCAGTCAGTCAGGACATTTGTTTATATACATATATATATATATATATATATATAATGTTAATAAAAGCGGTTGCTGTTAACGTTGCTGTATTCTACCTGTAACTGTAACTTTGATCGCACTTTGTAGCATATATCATGGCATTATTACCGGAAGCCCGTATTATCAAAGCGGGTCGCGATCCCTATCATTCTCGTCAGACAACGGGAGAGCATTATACTTTTTTTTTGCTACATTTCGTCCATTTTTCGCGAAGTATTTATCGAAGTGCTTCAAGTTCCAATAATTATATTATGATCAGATTAAATAAATTAATAAATATAATTAAACGGAGATAGGAGAAACTTTACCTTGAAAAAGAAAGGACCGTAATGCGAACAGTTTTCTAATTATGACCGATTAGAAGTATATTGGTCTTGAATGTTACAAATGCATTTAAGATCTTATTTTTACAAATATATATATACGTATGTATTATTTTATAATTTTATTTGAATAAACTTAAGAGATATATAATGAAGTGTAAGATGTAATTTCGAAAAGATTATGTAAGCATTGCGTTCCAAAGTTTTGAAAAAACAATATTTATTTTATTTCTTCAACATTCCGCATATATTATATTAATATGCGAAGTTTTCGATCTATTTTATTACATATGTTGAAGAGAAGAAGAGAAAAACGACCTTATTTTGCGTCCACGCTTTTATAAAATGAACATGATTGGTAACCGTGAAACGGACGCTCGGTATGCGTGTGTAATCGGTACCGTTTGATTGCGGCTGACGGTCGGCCCACCCGGTGATTCTGATTAGAATGAGCGGTCGGAGGGGCGAGAGGGTCGCGGACTTATGGGGATACTGCTCGAGCCGGGAACCATTAGGGGAACCGAACGTACACACCATGGGCCTCCGGAGAAAATCGAGCCGCATTCCACAGACGTCCTCGATGCATTTCACGTCGACTGATGTACTCGTCGATGCAACAGTGTATGCGTTGCAAATGCATTTTTACGATGTCATCTCAAGAGATTTTGTTCGGATTTTATTCGCTTAATTTGCACATGTGTATATTAATCCAGACATTATACCGCAACAGTGATAAATAGTTAAAATATATAATTAATATATTAATAGAGAAATATTTTCTAATTAATATATTTAGTAATGAAGACGATCTCTGATGTAAAAAATTCAAGTTTCAGGCTGCAGAGAGTTGCATGCTTTTAACATTTATATAATTTTTGTTATTTGAAGAATTTATAATTCGCATCTCGAACAATTCTTTTCAAAATTGTTATGATTTTTTTTTTAAAGAAAAATTTAATTATTTTCTCTAGGTCAATAATTTCATTTGGATAATAGATACATTTGCGTGTAATTATATCGAAACTCATCATCAATTAATTTTAGTTTTAAACCTTTGCGCCCTGAAGATAATGATACTTCCAAAATTATAATTTATAGTTTTTATAATTGTAAAATCTAATTCCGATTTTAAGTAAAATTTGTAACGCGTTTAGTACAACAGTTTATATACTTAAAAAATCGTAAAAGTATACATATGTAGATTAAAATCTCTTGCGTTTGTATTAAATTTACACATAAGTAATAAATTTGATTTTTTAATAGTTTTTATTTAGGCCATTTTCACAAATACTGTCACGTTTGATGAAGTTATGAGATCACTGACTGATGAATCGCAATTTTGTTGCAGCGGGTCTCGAGGAGATCTCGGCCAGGTTGAACCTGATGGTGAAGGCGGAGCTGGCCGAGCTGGTCGCAGGGGCACCGATGAGCCCAGGTGATCCCGAAACCAGATGTCAGTATCTCGAGAAACTTTTAGGTAAGCACGGTCAGAATTTTAAGACTCCCGTTCGTATAAATCCTCGCGACGACGACCACTTGACGTTACCACCTATGAGCGTTGGTCATCGCTCTACTCTGAGAAGCTGATATACGTCTAGATAGAGGTCGAATACTCGACAGCGCTTAGCGATAAAGATACCACACCCTTGCAACCAAGTATTTTAATTACTCCCAAACATCGAAAATGATACGTAATCGGTTGTCATACTTACAAAACTAAAGATGCACGTTCATTTTAAAATGTTTCAGCTATTTCAAACAAATAAATATCGCTATTTTATATTTAAAAAATTTCGCATTGCATTGGAGAGCAAATTTTTGAGTTTTCATTTAACAAAGAATTTTACTCTCTCGCAAATCAAACACCACACGTATAAATTGACTTACTATCAAATATTTCAAAATTTTTATTTTAATATAACTTGAAACATTTGAATATTTCAAACTCGTCTGTTTTACTTGCCAGAGTTACGCCGAATTGCGTGAGAAATAATTTAAAATATCGGCGGGGGCGCGTTGCTCGACGTCGGCGAGAGCGCGGGGGTGAAGTCGGGGCGTAAAATTCGGGCCTGCCGGGCCTGCGTTGTTACGTTACTACGCGTCGCGTTTTGCAATCAGCACTTCCATTGCGCGCGGCCGTGTAAGATGTAGTTGCGTGCACGTTCGCAATGATCATTTCGTGTGCCGAAAGGAAGAAGGGGCGAGGGAGGGACCGGACGACAAATGGACGGGTACGATCTCGCGAAGCGGCGGGGGGAGGGGGAGGGAGGGGACGGCTGGCGATATCAAGCGCACAATAAATTCGCTTAACTCGCACCGCACTTGAATGAGCTTCACACGCGCGCGCGCGCTTCACACGGGATGACCGTGAAGTACCGTCCAGTGGTCGGCACGCCGGAAGTCTTTGTTTCTCTCTTTTTTTTTCTTTCGGAGTATACGCCGCTTAAATATTAGGCGCGAATCGATCTGTTCGAGATACTCGTAAATCTCGATCAATTTTAATTAATTGGAATTTTAGATTGGCGCGATTAAATTCGGGGATAAACGGGGATAATCGGTCGTGCCTACAATGTAGCGAGTGGGCGCGACGTTCGGGACGTATCTTCCGGTATACGAAGGTTTCCATGCGCGCCGGATTATATGCGGGAGGTGGCGGGCGAAGGGCGAGAGGTTCCGCGTTGACACACATACTCGGCACGTGGCTCATTATCGAGCTTTCATTCAGCGCATTGTTTCTTTACGCGTTCGTTTCCGCTACGATACGCGATATTTGCATAATACATAATATCGCATGTTCCGCATTTTTGCCGCGAGGGGGGGGGGGGACAAGGAGGACCGGGGGTCTCGAATACAGAGAGAAGGATAGGCGAGCACGCATGCGATCATTATTTATATTTTCATTAATATGGATCTCTTTTTAATCTTGCTGTTATCGCCTTTTGAGTTTATTAATTCTGATGACTTGCAGGATTATTTATTATACATCCTATACACAGAAAAAAAAGAAGTGTAAATCAAAACTTATATACTCAAATTAATGCGTTTATTGCGTTCGTACATACGCAACAATCTATAATCTTCTTATAAGAATCTCAACGTTTTGTCTCAACTTTTTGTCTTGGTTGAAACTATATAAAGTGACCATTTAAATAAGTTTTATTCACTTAACGCAATTTAATCTTATTTCAAGCTTTCCACGTTGAAACTAAAAACATTTTAAAATCAAGAATTATATTCTTTTTTCCTGTGTAAACATCTTTTTTCCCCTCGATTGGGAAATAGACATTCTCAATCGCGCAATCTTAATTTCACTCTTAAATAAATTGAAGCTTTAATTTTCTTTTTAACGAAAACCGAAGAGTCTTTCCTAAGCCGCGACATGCAAAATTAAACGCTCGGGTGCGTCTCATAAAACTGAAAATGCTCGTCAGGCTTTGCGTCTTGATGAATTAACCTTTTACCGGAATTTCCGAGACGCGTTAAGTTCCGACCTTCGGGCTTCGGCGAAACCGACGCGGACGCCGCGCTCTTCCATAATATCCGCCGCATCCGCGCGCGCGTGATAAATCGCATCTCTCGGCCGCTCGGCAGATCGCCGCGGGCAGACGCGCGCACGTGCGTTACGTCAGAGCGCGGATTTTCAACATGCGCTCGCACCACGCCGCGTGATATTTTTGGGAGGCCGGTGGCTGCGTCTGCGCTAGTCTGCAGTCTGCAATAGACGGACGGACCTTTAAAACAGACGAGACGGGACGGGACGAGACAGGAGCTTACGCTGCGTGAGAATTATTTATTCGCGCGCGAAAACAAAATGACGCGATTGTTCGGACGTTTATCTGCCAGCTGCCTTCATTCATCCGCGCGGCGGGACTCGACTCGGCTCGGCTCAGCTTGGCGTCGCGCGCCGCACGCCGCACGCCGCACGCCGTGCTCTAACTTTAGCGCGCGCCAAAGTCGCGCCAGCGCCAGCGGGTTTGTGGATAATAAGCACGGTTTATACGGGATAGTACGGTAAATGGTTAAAGTGTTTTTTCAAGCGAGATTGTTTGCTATTCTCTGCCGGAAAGTCGAGCTTATTAGATTGAGATTATAAGGCCCACGCTCTCTCACGTGCGTGAGAGAAAATTTTCAGTCTATCGTCAAGCCTCGGTATACGTAACGATGGCCAACAAACGGGCAGGATTGTAAAAAAAAGACAGATATATGCGTAATTAATCAAATATATTCTTTTCTGTTTTTAGTGATTTTTCTTTATTTTCTTTTACTGTTTTATCCGCGTGAGACTTTCGTATTTATTGATTCTTTCATCTATTACCTGTATTTATTTTCTTTTCTTCTATTCTAGCTTTATGTTACCAGCCAGGATTTTAGGAGAAACATAAATTTTTAATTGTGTAAAAGGACAATTTCCCTATCATTTAATATATTATACAGTTGAATTGCCCGTTTTTTCTAAAACTGACAATTATTTGTGTGAAGATAATAGAAAAAACGATAAATACAAATAATAGACAAAAAATGTTGTAATATATACAATATTTCATGAATGGAATATATTCCTATATATATATTTTTTGTTGAATATACTTACATATATATTTATATTCATAAAGAAAATATAATGGAAACATAAGTGAAAGAGATATATCACTTAAATCGAAAAGTAGTTTAAGGAGTTTGCATTCCTGAAAGAGATATTTTTCACTTCGTATAGCTTTATACCTTGCTAATATTTACTTTTGCCGTACTGATAGCCATCGTTACACGCTAGCGCGTAAATGCCAGAAACACAGAGAGCCGAGTCAAGAAATTCAAAATAGAAAAATTGAAGGGACTTAAACGGGATAAAAGAAAAGAGAACAAAACGCAAAACTTTACTATTGTGCGATTGTTGCAAAATTGCCATCATTGAAATTTTCCACCGTGACATATCCGTGCTGCCATGCGATTCGTAAGGGCCGGTATCACAGTCTCCGATTAACGTGATCCTCCGATTAAACTCACTCTTCGTCTCTTTCTAGGGGGACAGTTAGAAAGAGATGCAGAGTGAGTTTAATCGTAGGATCACGTTAATCGGAGACTGTGATACCGGCCCTTAAGACCCTAAAGCGAGTCGTTCCGCGCCCTGCGGGTCATCGGCTGCCGGTTCGCGAGGGCGGTTCGGGGGGCTTTCGAAGCCACCGAATTCTCCATTGCGCGCCGCCTTGTTGCATTTTCGAGTTTGACGCGCGTAAGCCGCGCGAGCGTGAGCCCGAAAATCAATCCGTCGCCAATTTTAGCAGCGGCCGGCGCGCGGCGCGTCAATATACGCCACGCTCTCGGCCGGAAAGCGAGACGGGGGATCTTTTCCCCCGGCGGAATATTTCATTGCGCTCCCACGCCTCGGAAGTTGTATTTATATGTGGACCGGCCGCTACCGGAAGCGTAACGCGATGTACACGGTGCTCCCGAAATACATACGACACGCGCGCGCGTCCGACGCGAGTCGTGACGTGCGTCCCGCGTGCGTCCGTTCCCTCGAGCCTGATTGCCGCCGGGGTCCACGCTTTAATTTTTCGAGTTTTCGGAAGATTCCCAAACGAGCAAATTATGTTTCATCTGACGGAGAGATTCCTTGATAATTACAACTGTATAGGCGCGCGTTTGAAAGTCGATGATTAATCGAACCTCGATCGATGAAGGAAATGAATTAAATGAAGTACCGATATCCAAATGTGCTACAAAGATAATTTTTTCGCGTTTAACACGGTTCCCTTTTCGATTACTTATATTTATTACGTCAGCTATCGCATCGGCTCTAAATTAACCCGAATTTCCAAGTCGCATTATAGGGACGACAAAATCAACGCGGCGCGACAATTTTTCTTTTTCTCTTTTTTCGAAAAGACTCTCCGAGTTCGATCAGTTCGCATGAATCGGACAATTGTAGAGTAAGAGAGTCTCTCTCCTCCTATATAAATATGATCACAAAGCCGGGCGACGCAAATCGCGTGTGCGTGAGACCCCCTGTTTCGAAACGCAGAGCCTCTTCTCCCTACGCTCGCGCTTGACCGACGGACCCGGTGAGGATTCGTTTACTCTGCTTGCAGACCGGAAACGAGAGACTCCGGTGGTGGCGACGGTGACGGCGGCGACGGCGGCGGCGGCGGCTGGCTGGCCGGAGGCGGCGGCCGGTAACTTGTACATCGAGGAGGGGAGCACGACGACGCCGAGGAGTAAGCGATCGCAGATCGCGCGGATTCAGCGTAACATCGAGACCATTCTCAGTCACAAGACGAGTCAGGGCGCCGATTGATCGGGGGGGTAGATCCCCTCCCATCCGGGAGATCCCCTTAGACCCCCGTTGCTTGGGGTGTTCGCGCGCCACATTTTCACGAATTTAGTGTCACCTTGCTGGTCCTTGCACGAAGGAACCCGAACTAACCGGAATCGGCGCTCCTTCCGCGAGGATTCTCCAACGAGGATCTAGTAAAGGATCTAGCAGAATCGATTTTGCGCCTCCCGAACGTCCTTCGAGTCATCCTCGCGAACGGAAGAAACTCAGGAGGAAAGTTTCTGAGACGCCGAGATAAATGAAAATTATAAAATTTTGTTAATGTAATTCCACGCTCGCGTTATATATTTATAATTTGTAGTTTTTTTTTCCGTGGAAGGAATCGTCGAGATCAAAGACACGATCTTGCAGAATCAGATTCTGTCGGCTGTGTCTTCAATTCGTCCATCTTTGACGGAGGATTCAGCACGTTCGGAGGAACGGGAGCTAAGCATTAGGCCGAACTGCGTCAATTTTGTAACTCGATATTGTTAAGTGTAATGTAGTGTAATTCGTTACGACAACCAGGCAATCGAATACTCACTTTGGATCGGCTGCGCCAACGTTTGCTCTCGATTGACTAAATATTTTTTGTCTCTCTCCATATGCATATTACAATTACCGGAATGAGGAAACGAAAGAATTGCTGATTACACAGTTCAACGTAAAATAACTTTTTTTTCGAATACCAGAACGAGAATAGACATTTTCTATAGTTTTTGGATACTGAATACGAATCTGGTTTCCAAATTGCTCCATTACGTTACAATTTTAAGAAATTTGCAATTAAAGTTGCCTTTTTACAACTTTAACTGCAAATTTCTCCAAATTGTGACGTGATAGAGCAATTTAATAAACAGGGTCGTATTCAGCATCCAAAAATCTACAGGAAATAAATTAGTCTTGTTCTGTTTTTTTTTTTAACTTATGTTATAATTCAATAAGCCATATCGCGCTGTGATCAATCCTCAAAAATGCACTTTTATATTCAGATCAAACGAATCTTCGTCAAGTTTCCCGTAGAATTTAAGTCAAATAAGTCAAACTTCCTCTGTTTAATTTAAACGCGCGATCCATTAATTACAACTTTATATATCTCAGAAGTAAATTTCCGCGTTCTCACTTCAATTAAACAAGATGTGTATATTATTAAATGGTGCTACGACATCTAGATGATTACATTGGACGGTGCAATTTGATCATTCGAGGAATGATCGATTAGGGAAGTCATTCTAAAGCAGTTAGTTGTCCAGCATCGTTGGTGTGACTGAACCGAGATTATTTTATATAAAAGAATGAGAAAGAGAGAGAGAGAGTGCAATAGAGTAACGAACAAATTGAAAGTTTGTCGCTGCGATCAGATCAGATTTAGGTGCGACTTCTCTCGTTCTCTCCTTGTTTATTTCTCTCTGACGAATTAATAAAACCGTCGTGAGGAGGCGACCTATCTCCCGCACCGTGTCCCGACGCTCGAGCACGACTCGAGCAACGAACGACACGGCCGTATGTCCGAGGGATTCTATTTCTCTCTTCCTCTTTCCGATAGCTTTAACACGCGACAAACACTGTAATATAAAGCGCTTCTGTATTCATACACGCATGATAACGCAAGCAATAAAGTAAGATAACAACATATATATATTCATCGATGGGCTGTTTTATTTCTTTCCCGGAAACGATGGAGACTAAACGCATGGAATCTTGCGATATCCGGTAAACGATGCGTATGTGAAATATATATATGTAGGACGTCCAAATTTAGATGAGATGTGAGATTTATATCGAAGAGTCAACTTTTCTTCAGGAAGGATGCAAGAACACGAACAAGGCTATTATTTTTTGTAAACTTGCTAGTCCAATTACTTTTTCGACTTTAGTAAAGCACAAACGGACGTTCTGTTATTCATTTTTGAATATATTCTACCTGAAACTTAATTCACGGAAAACTCGGGTTTAAATAACTTGTAGAAAAACAGTTTACACTTTATTATATATTTTTGAATATTTTGAAGCTTAATTATCGTAGAAAGCCTCCTATTTTAAATAGCTTGCAATTAGAAGATTGTTTTTCACTCCTTTCAAGTAAAGCGCGAACGACATTTCATTCAATTTTGAATCTTAATTTTCGCGAAGACCCTTATATTTCAAAAAATTTGTAGGTATAGAAAATTACCCTTCGTTATTTTTGCTAATAAGTATTAAGTCAACAGAACAAATAATGCTGTATGTATATCACGCGATACTACCAGCCGCTATTTCTAGAACACCATGCGTAAAACAACATCGCCTGATATAAGTGCTGAGAGATATGGACCAATTAATTTTACCATGTACAATGTCGCTATTATTACCGAAAAGTTATTGCGCACAGTTACTATCACCAAGATTCACGACGAGGCAATAGAGCTCGTAAATCGCGAGCTTACACGTGTGTTATCACGTGTGCGCACATAGGCTGGATTCTATCTAGTGGGGAAACCGGAGACTGGTGAGCCGGAAAGAAAGAGAATAAGACGTGTACGATAAAAATTCTCCGTTCTATTCCTTATATACATAATATTCATGTATTTAGATTGTACCCATTACACCGTAGTAACATCAACAATATTTTTTTTGTTCCATTTTCTTATCGATTTAAATATATCTTTATTCGTATGTATAAATAAATTGTGGGAGGGGAAGAGGTAGGGGGAAAGGGGTTCAAGGGGGGAGGGACAAGGTGGGTGTGGGTGGCTTGTCCGTGGGTGTCTAAACGCCTGTCTTACACTCAAGGATGTGCCCGTCGTACTCTCGCTTGCCCTATAAGATATATACCTTTACGTCTATCTTCTAGCTTTAAGACTATTTTCTTTGTAAACGTGATCACAGTGTAAAGGCGTCGCTATATACGCTAAAGCGGTAAGCACATACGGTGAACACGGGTTAACACACGCTCCTGTGTCCTGTATATCAGTATTTTTAAATCACACCTTTCGCTCTCTCCCTCCGTTCTCCTCTCTCTCCTTCTCTCTCTCTCTTCGACCAAGTTCTTCCGTTCATCTTCTCGCACGAATACACGCAACTTTCTTTTATCCTCGATGAATTATTTCCAATCAGGCACTTTTTTTTGTTCACGATTCCGCCCCGAGGAGCCGCACGAGAGTACGACAGGCGCGCGCATTATTTTTTTTCTTTTGTAAAGGTATCTAAAAAGATTTGTACGTCAATGATGCTTTAATAATAAGGATCGAAAGTGCGAATGACGAACGTGTCCCTAATAATGAACATACGTGCCCTGCGTACAAAATAGTGGTAGTTTCGCGACAGCTCTTAAATACGTTATATCGATCGAAGATAGTAATAATTTGTGTACGTTGCATTCGTTTACGCGCGAGATCTGCCCGATGGATCTCCCGACGCGCTCATCGTTTCTTTCTTTTTTTCTTCCTTTCCTCCTCTTCCTTCTTTTTTTTTTACACGTGAAAATTCGCCCGTTGTGAATCATGTTAACGCGGCATCGGCATCTGTTAAGAAAAGCACCGTTAACGCTAAGAGATTCGCTTATCTAATCGTATAGTCCCGTGGTTTCCGGTCCTCTTGGAATGCAAAGCAATAATAAATTACTTAGATTCTAATAAATAATTATAATCGTATTAAATATTACGCGATATACAGAATAGTTATTTAAATAACTACAACCATTTACAGCAGTGTCCGCGTGTACGTGTATCTCTTAGTCTCATTGCGTGAGAGACGGCACATATTTATATATATATATATATATTTATATTTATATAAATGTCCGTGTATACATATATCTGTGTGTATGTGTTTGCTGTTCGTTATGTACGTGACTCTACGTGTGTATATATATATATGTATATGCTATCTCAATTTTTTTCCCTTCGTGCTTTCTCTCTCCTCTAATACTTTTTCTGTACAAATATTTATATATAAAATATTTATCGGATCAAAGGCGAGAAAGGCGGAGAGAGATAACCTCGGCCGAAGCGAACGGACATCGAGATACCTGCCCGGGTACGTACGAGCCTTCGGCTAAAAGTCACACCTCTCGAACTTGCCCCCCTATCGTGTTAATATTTAATAACGCACGCCCGGCTAGCTTTTGTGTTTTCCTGTACATCCACGCTCCACGGTTCTTCACTGATGCGACGCAACGTTCCCATCTAAGGGAGAAAGAATAAATGGAACTCGCGACGATACTTGCTGGTATTGACCACGTCGCAGCCGAGAAATCGTCGCGATCCAACGGTATCCACGTGTATCGATACGGGATATACGCCGCGTCAATGTGCTTCTGACAAACGCCACGCTTCGGATCCTTCAAATTCTCTTCCGAATTTGTAAAATTTCTCAACAGTCATTTCTTCTTGAGTTTGCGTGGAAATCCAAATCATGGGAGTCACTGAAGGATAAACTCTTCGATTATTCGTGGTATTTCTTCTTCTATTATATAAATTTTACGCGCATAGGTCTTAAATATTTAAACCTATGCATATAGATATAAATTTCTTTTTCTCACTTTACATATGTACAATTTTTCTTTGTCCTTAGACAGTCTGGCCTTAAAACAATAATAAATGCTTTCTTTTTCTCTCTCTCTTTCTTTGCGTCTGTAAAATAGACTTTCACTGAACCATATCCGTGTCGTCGCGTTTGTCTTAAGCATCCAAACCGCACAGCGTCAACTAAAATCTCTATCTATTTACTTGAAATTTTAATGTACTTTTTCGCAAAAAAGTACAACATAGCTATATGTTGTATATATAGCTATGTAATATGTATGTATATATATTACTTTTCGCAATTATCAACGGAGCGATTTGCGACGTGCCCCGTCGCATTTCTATACTTATTTTACTAATTTAAGACTAATGATAGAGCTCGGAATATCTCGATAAAGCCCTATGGACGGATAGTTCGTACAATATAACAGCATGATGGACGAGTGTGTGTTGGCAATTTCTTTTTTTATCTCGCAATTTTCTCTCCCTTTTTCTCTCTTTTAAAGAAAAGGCACAAGTTGTCGCGCTTTGTACATTATTTTCTGAAAGAGCAGACATACCCTCTCTCTCTCTTTCTCGAATTCTTAAGAATAATTTACAATTCAATTTACAGTTGTCTCGCCGTCATGCTTCGGCAAGCGCGTTCTTGCGGCTTTCGAAAGTATTTTTGGCGAGAAGTATGTCTGAACACGTCGCAGAAAATACTTATACCTTCATGCTAATGAACACTGAACGTACGTTACATACGACATACGTACCGAATCTCCTGCCGTAAGGTAAAGGTACCAATACCCAGACATGTACCTATATCCGGACACCTTTATTATTTATAAGTATAACGCGAATAAAAATCAAAGATAAAAGTATTTTTTCTTCTTCAGTTATAATAGCCAAACGTTTATTTTCATAAATTTAAATTTTTTTAAAGGTATCCAGACACAGATACGTGTCCAGGTATTGGTACATTTCCTATGCTCAAGTGTCCGGGTATTGGTACCTTTACCTTATATATATTTTGTCTTGTTCAACGAAGAAGGAAAAGAAAAGAAGTAGAAGAAACAGAAAGAGAAAAGACAAAATTTTTTAACTGCGAGTAGCTCTCTGCCTTCTTCTCCCAGCTACTGATGACTCTTACTCAGTAAATGCGAGTTGAACTGGTACAGATTACAGCACTGCTCCCCGCAAATATTGCACTTCCACGGGTTACTCTCGCTGTGACAACCTTTGTGGAGGAAGTACAACGTCTGATCCGGAAACGTGATGCGACAGTGGGTACACTGGAGGCCGCTCGTGCGAGGATCTGGCCTAGTCGAGGTCGGTGGTTCGCCCCTCGAGTGTGGATTGGAATTAACGCCGCCACCGCAACCGCTGTTGTTATTGTTATTGGTGGAGCTGGTGGATAACTTGCGACGTAGATCGTCGCGCAGCAACGACTTCAACGGTGACACCTTGATCAGCGACGGTAACGGTAGATTGCTCGACGTCGCTCCGCTGTCGTCCATACCGTTGCTATTCGGCTCTTGCTTGATGGGTATCAGGGAGATCGAAGGTGTAATGGCTTCGTCACCTCCGCCTACGTTCCTAAGAAAATTGTGAAAATCCGATCTGTAATTTACGTGATTCGGAACGCAATTAATTGTCGGCATTTCTAATTTAATCCTTGAATTATTCAACATACATGATTTATTTATCAGTCAAGTAGAGATTAGCGATAAAAATAACATGAACATATAAAAATCATACAAGTTAATAATAATTTTCGCGACCTACTTTTGCTTACCTATGAATGGTACTGCTATTGATAGATAATTGATGATGACTACTGCTCGGCGCGTTGCTATTGCTGTCAGCGCTCTGCGGACTATTGGGGCTGTCTCCGTTCAACGGGGCAGGACTCGGATTTCGTTGATTGGCAGCTTGTTCGGGGTAAGGAATGGATATCTCCACGTGGGGCGTAAGGAAATGCATGGGGGGCGTGGCGTTGTCGGTCGAACGGTTGCCAGTGCTGTCCCCGCTGTCGGACAGAGGTGCCGAAGGCATCGCCTCCCCAGACGTGCAACTATTCATTATGGACGTAGAGCTATTTGGTCCTGGATTATCTAAATCTATTCCATGTCTATGAACAATAAAAGGTATAACATAAAATGGGATAGCAACGTGATACTTTCCTTGAATAATTCCCGAAAGTGGCATGCGACTTACCTATTAAAGAAGTGCAACCTAAGGCATTTCATGGTTGCCGCACGATAATTACAGAGAGGACACGATTTGACCATATCGTGTTGACCAACGTGCTCGTTCTGAAAGTGAGCGCGCATCGCGATCTGTCTTTGGAAACCTCGGTTACATATCGGGCAATGGTATGGCAAAGTTTTTGAATGCGTCGTAAAGTGTTCCGCAAGATGGTCCTTCCGAAAGAATCTCTTCTGACATACCCGACATTCGTACGGTTTCACGCCTGTATGCCTCATCTAAAAGATAAAAAGAGGATACCATAGGTCAAATGTGTTTGCAGATAACTGTATATACATTGAGTACAGAAAATCATCATTAACAGGATACAGAAAACAGAATTATATATTTGAAAAAATTTGATTTCTTATATTTATCAACTAAAACATGTAACAAATCGTCAACCAAAACGTGTGACGTATCGACATAGGTTTTTCCACCGTACAATCTTTCTGTACTTACTTTGTGTCGTCTCATGTTAGCTCCATTTGAAAATTTCATATTACAGACGTCGCATTCAAACATCTTTCTGTGAGACCTGATCCCCGAATGACCCTCCTCTCCATCCCCATCATTCTCTGTCCCTTCTATACCTTCAGTGCTCTCCCCGGCTTCGCCGCTCGCCAGACATTGATCTTGATGAGCGGAGAAAGCTGCCTTGTTTATAGTTTCATAATTGTCGCATCTATCACATCTACGAAATTAAGAGAATCAGATACGCGTATCCAAGAGACGTACATACATCGTTTTGCGATAGAGCAGTCGTTCCAGTCGGCTGTTATCCGACACGAAGCTACAAATCTCAATCTCACCTGAACGCGGGAACAGCTCCATCGCTGCTGTCATAATTTGTATTGAGAGCGGCCTCGTTGTCAGGATCTAACGCCTCTTCCTCCCTGTGATTAGAAGAGTCTCCGGCCTCGGCTTGCGAAGAGGAATGGGAGTCTACCTCGTTTTCCCCACCACCACCGTCAACCCCATCTGACATGTTACCAGGCGGAAGGACTACCTTGAGTCCGTCATCTAACCTAAGACGGACAAGTGCATGGATTAGTCGAGCTTATTCCTGGGTGGCAAAACGCAGACACTGCAGACAGCGTATACTCGTAGAATTCACACAACCGCTCCGACAGTTCCAAACGTCCAAGTGGGGAGCACCGATCTCACCGCTCGCCCATTTAAATACAACCTTAACCCGTTTAAAATAGGATCACAAATGCCTCTCGCTAACGTACGAGAACCGCGAGCGAGGATCGATCATCTGACGCGCTTCGCGTTCCATATTTCGTCGAGCCGAGCGAACGGGAGGCTCGGTCGCTCGGGGCACCCGACCCGATATCGTCGTGCCCTACATAGCGTCGACCCGTTCATCGTCACCACGTTCGCGCCACGGACACGTCGCCGTGCGGGATCTCGTAATAACGCGACGCAGAGAGAAACGCGCTTTTTCGCTACGCGGGACACTCGCGCGATTGCTCAACGTTCGCGAATTCTGCGGAGAAACAAGGCCTGCCTCTTATCGCGCGAGAGAGAGAGTGCGTGTCCTCACCGTGTATATCACCGTGACGTATTTACGCGCGAGCTCGCGTCCGCTCGCATCTCGCGCCGTCGCGCGCGCCCCGAATGCCACCTTTACCTGTCAGCTCGCTCTCTCTCTCTCTCTCTCTCTCTCTCCGCGGCGCGACGGCGGTGGCCCGATGCCCGATACACCCGTGTAATATCTCTCTGTCAAGCCGCTCCGTCGGCCCGTGCTCGCGTTTCGCGATTTCCAAGCGCGCGCGCGCGCGCTCGAGAGAAAGAGCGTGAAAACCGCGAGAATACACTCCGAGGAGGGGTGTCCCTCGAGCGAGGAGAGCAAGGTGCAACGGTACGGAGTGTTACCCAATCCTGGGAAGATTACGGCATAGAAACACCTGGTGGTAAAGCGCAATGCCAGAGTGCACTGCACTTTGTCCCAGTTTCGACCGAATCCGTCACTCGTGACGTAGTTTTCGCGGCTTTTCCGCGGAAAGTCTCTGGCGGTCTCGCGCGCACGACGGCGGAGGAGGCGAGAGGAAAAAAAATGATTGGCAACCGGGAGGGCAACGTGAGGAGGGGACGAAGGGGGCCAAGGGGAACGGGAAGGGGGCGAAGAAACGGACGAAACGACGGGACGGACGAACGGGGACGGGGGCAGCGGGACACCTCTCGCGCGCGCTCACGGCTTTTTGCGACGGCCACTTACTCACATTCCACGGGGGGGACCGCGGGTGGACCTTCCTCGGCGCCACGACGGAATTTTCGCTCGTCGTCCTCGCGGGCCGCCCGACACTCACGAGCGCTGCCGCACACGCATCTCCCTGACACTTTTATTTTTCTCTCTCTCTCTCTCTCCCTCCCCGCGCACGACCACACACAACTACACAAGTAAAATGTAACGGAAGCGCCGAGGTGTCCGTACGGCACTTCTCTCGCTCGTCTGCGCTCGCCGATATCGGCACTGCTGCCAACCGCGTCGCCACCGACGGACCGACCGATCCGCGGCTCCGCGCGCTCACCGACCGACGGACATCGCGCCGACGTCGTTGCACCGGACTCCCGTGATCGAGACTGATCGTGATCACGCGGGCGCGCGCGCGCGCGCATGGCTCGGTCGCGCGAACATAACCTCCTCGCGCGACCCGAGGTTGGTACCGCGCGCGCGTTTCGACTCCGCTGACCTGTCAAACGTCACGCACGTCATCGCCCCGCACGGCTCGTCGTATGATGGCGTGTTTACGCGCGATCGCGGACGGCGACGGTCCGCGGAGTTTCACGCTGCGATTCCTAACCTAAAAAACCCACCTACGTGAATTTTCATCCGCAAACGGAGGAGATCGGAAATCGGGTCGTCGTGGGCGACGCGATCTCCTTCCAGCGCTGTCATGTGACGTCTCCTCTGGCGTAAGGATTGTTTTCTCGATAAAACGCGGATCGCGGATCTTGTCGCGCGTATCGATTCCGCGGAGTTGCGACTCCGAAGTCTCCGATCTCCGATCTAACCTCACCTCACCTCATCACCACATTCTCGCGCTCGCGGTGCACTTCACGACTTCACTCCGCCTCGCCGCGTGCATTGTGCAACTGCGTTGTTTGTTGACTTCTCCTCGCGAGAAACTCGGACGGAATTTCCGTTATGCCTGATGGTTATGCCTCGCGCGGGAGACGAGGGTCGTCGTTACAGGTGTAATCGTAACGCCGGCGCGAACTGATATCCTCTCATTTTCCGTATTTCAGTGCGTTTTTGCCGATGTTTATCGAACGTGCGGCCAACATCCGCAGATTGACGGTGCCCGATTGACGTAAACAGGTAATCTGCAATTCCGAGTCGCACCCATTTCGCATCCCCACGCCGATACGCTCCGTATTAATTTCTCGAACAAAATGCTGCGACGAGTAGACGAGCGAATCGTTCGAAACGTAGAGAAATGAAGATTAATTTGAGCTTCTCTTCAGCATCTATCTTATACATAGTCGCATTAACATCGATGTGATATATAATACATAGTAAGCGAGATGTTAACAATACGCCATCAGGTTTATCAGCAGAAACCGAGCAATGTCTGTCACTTTGCGACCAATAGATTTCATATTATTTAAATTTTTCAATGGTTACGAAACGGTAGATTTATTCTGCAGACGGATTGTTTTCTGCGGTCAATCTGCTATTGCGTTCTGTTGACATATTCTATGATATTCCTGCTAGCATTCTGCCGACAAAGCAGACGGCAGATACTTAGTGACATTTATTTTCGACAGATTTGACTATCTGGAGTACATTTGTCTAATGTATTGATTTACGAGTGAACATATCAGGAAGACAGGCAGATAATTTGTGGACGAAATTATTTACTTGCGGTCGGCGCAGCTGTGCTCGCGAAGGAGGATTAATGGAGCAAAGAAGACGGAGAAAAGAAAAAGAGAGGGAGAGAATGAAGAGAGTGAGACAGAGACAGTGACAGTGACAGAGTATATGTTATGGTGGCACCGAGTGTGTGTTGGGCGTTGCTCTCCGGTTACCTGTTGATCGTCATTTACATGTTATCTCCTATATCGTGCGATTGTCGTTGTTTTACTGAATCTGTGGGTTCTCTGGCGATCGTTCTTATCATGAAACGCTACGGTAAGATCGGAGTGAATGATCGTCCCGTGAGATTCGATCTGTCTCTCTTTCTTTTCCTCTCTCTTCTTTGTATCTCGACAGTCCTCTCGTTTCTCTCTTTACACGTTCACGTTATGTTTTTTCCGCGATCGATCATCGAATTCGCGTGCCTTATCGCTGATAAGAATGTCCGTTTTACATCTGTTAAGTGCTCCACGATGGATCCTGAGCTCAACGTAAGCGATATCTTATAGCTCCATTTTTAGATTAGAGCTGATTTTTTATTTATGATCAAAACATTTAATTTTACAGAGACAATTGAGTCCAATTGTTAAAAAATTCCAGGTTTCTCTATAGATAATCGCGAGTGACAAATTCGGCACAAGAATGAGTTCAGAATTCACGCCTCGTAACTCGGTTAAAAAAATATGAAGATTAAAAATACTTTCACAAATCGTTGCTTTTAGAAACCTGCGGTTTACTGCGATTTATTTAAAATCTTAATATCTCGTTCTCTATTTACTTTTATAATTATCTGTTATTTTTAAGATGTCTTTAAAAAAAATTAATAAAAAATAGCGAAGTTACTTTCGAATATACACCAGTTTTTTGCTATAATTCGATACAGATATAAATTAATCTAAAAATGGTGCTAATAAAATTCAATTGAGAATTATTTAAATTAATTTTTCTCAAACAAAATGCTCGTCTTCGATTAGATGTAATTTTAATTTTATATAGAGCAAAGTTAAAAAAAATGTATAATTTAAAATCATTGCATAATCACCCGCACACTTCGGGATTGCTTAACGAGGCAGTCCTGAATATGTTGCACAATTATATCCCGATGAGTGCACCGCGCTTCCCGACGTTGCATCGCACTTACGTCGTCTGGAAACCCGTGCGAATCGTTTCGATTGCAGTAACATCCAAAAACGTCTTGTGTCTCGTTGACACATCGAGTTTTAGACAAGGATTTTTGCGTCGGAAAAATAAGAATTTATAATTTTTCTCTTGCAGCGTTAAGTGATGGGCAAAGGTGAGGAGAGAAACGGCACGACGGCGCAGGCGGGCGAATCGACATTCCTGGCAAAGAGCTCGAACGAGGCCAGCAAGATGCTGGAGGCTGCGTTGCTCCAGATGGACGACATTATTTCTGGTACAAATATGATTTATAGAGATATCAAATTTGGATGTATCATTCACATAGCATATCATCTACGGATACATGAAGATACCTGTGTTCTATAAGTACGTTATCAACGCGATTCTAAGAGAAATGTAGAAAGACAGATACTAGCGATTTTGTTTCATTCAAAAGAAGATTAAAAAATACTCAGTTCGAGAATCAGGCAAGCTTACAATTTGTAATATTCATTTCAAGTACGATGTTCAAAGTACAGTAAATTCTGAATCGCAAATTTTATAGGTCCATTTTACTTTTCCACTAAATCTCGATTGATATCCTCAAATGATATTGCGATCGCTCTCTACGGTCATTATATTGCAAATATATTTGCAGGTGCTTGTGCCGATAGCTCGGCCGAGAGCAGCTTGGAATGGAAGAACTCGGTGAAAGAGGCAGCGAGGAATCTTGTGACCGCGATAAAGAGCGCCCCAATGCCACCCCCGCCGCCCGATGGCGTCACCCAGAACATCCTGCTAGCATGGATGCAGCCGGTAAGCTGACAGACAGATAGTGATCTGTGATTTTTATGCCGCTCGCACACTCATCGGTGAGCGAAGGACGAGCGCGTCGTCTCCTCAGAATTTTGCCCTTCCGTGGCTTCCGCTCTTCAAGACGCGACGCGTTCCGGAAACGGGAACGTTTCGCGACCGGCTCGAACGTCGTCGGCGTGCGAGGAACACGTGTGGTGTCCGCTGCGTGCATCCGGAGCCGCGTTTGCATCCGGTACTACAGGCCGCGTCGACGCGCACGTGTTCGCGCGCTTGTTTGATCGCCGCCGTACACCGGTCACGTATGTCCGCGCGTACATCCGGACGTCTGACTTTGTAATAGTTAGACCGTAATCACGGACGTGATGTTGACCGATGGTGGTCGAAGTCGATCGTGACTTAAGAATACATTTTTGGTTTTAATTATCGTTTTCGTAGCTATGCGTTTATTATATGAATATAGAATTGTCGATAGAATTTCTCTCTCGCCTAAGAGATAAGGACGATATTATAATTCATAATAATTTCTATCGTTATATAGGATTCGATCATTACCTTTAAATCGATAAGTAATAACGAGGTAAGGATAATAGTTATAGTTTTATACGTCTTATTATGTGACTTGATGTTTAAAACATTTTTTTTATCGAGCTTAAATAGCTAGAGATGAAGAAAATCACCGCGATCTCATAGGTAACGAGAAGAGAGGACATTGATCTATTTATAAATTGCTGTTGCGCCTCTCTCTCTTTTTCCTTTGCGTACTCCCTCCCGCTCTTCTCGAAGGATTTCATGGCGTTAATTTTAGTTTCGGCAGAGACGATGCCGCGACTGGTAGCGCGAGAGTGCACTTCATCGAGATAACGTTCGATTGTGTACAAACCTGCCGATATCAGAGTCCCGAATGCACTTTGCACGGTACACGGTGTCCGGCAACATCGTTATACGAAGTATCTATTATAACGGTGATCTCGTGAAAGAAAGTAAGTGATAGAAATGTAATTTTTATTGGAAAAAGTATCTCGACATTAATACATCTGTCACTGAACCAGATATGAGACCGTAATGTGTTTCACACTGAGCTCAACTAGAAAGCAAACGCAATAATTGAATGGAATAAAACGTGAATACTGGGTGAAAGAAATTCATCATGGAGAACACTTGGAGCGACGGTATTGCTGGAGAACGAAAGGATCTCACTCCCATAATGGAAGAAGAGGATAAGGGACAAGCGAAAGGTTTCTCTTCAACCCTCTCTTCCATCTCGCGTGACGTCAGCGAAATACGGAAATTGAAGAATTAGAATGAATCAGTACGGAACTGTTACACGAATTAAATCAAAACTTATCTTTTGAATAATTATGTCGTCCCAATCAAAGACATCTTGAGCAAGTCAATTTTATATTTTCAATTGAATTTGAAATTTAGTCGAGAAAGCAACGTGAATGCTATATAATTCTACGGTTTACGATTTTCACGAAAGCCAAGCCATAACACTCGAGCGGTTTCAATTAAACGGCGCGATATAACTTGGCAGACGTCCGACAGACCAGTTCGCGAAACTCGTCGCGCTTCGGTACTAAAATCGTTCGGCTGGCTGGCTCGCTCTGGCTGGCCAGTGCACCGGAGTTATGCTTTTGATGGAGCCCGAATAAATGGCACGCTCGAAATAGATTGCCTTAACCGCGGGGCGCGCCGACCGCAGTTGACCGTCCGAGGCACATACGTTCATTGACTCATACTTCGAGTACGGGTATAGTACGCGGGATCGATTATTGTTTCAATCTCTGTTAAAGTAAACTCCACGTTCGAGGCCACCGTACGGGGCGCGGAAAATAGATCGGCGCGGCGCGTTACGATCTTCGAAGATTCACCGCGATACCGCTGATGGGAAGAGACCTCTTGAACCCCTCGTGCGCGTGGATTAAAAAAAGCTTCAACCGTATCTAAATTCAGGTTCGCAGTCGGACTCGTCGGACGCGGCGTCGACTATAAAGCGTTGGAACAGCCGATGGACGCCCTCAGAGGGCTACGATTCGTCGGGGACGTCGACGAACTCTGACGTGGGTGACGAGTACGTCGAGGATTATCCGCGGGATATCAGGCCGGATCTGTCCGAGCCGACAATCGCGTGCCAGACAGCCTACCGATCTCAGGAGTGTTTGTGTCAGGTAGACTTAAGATAGAGAAATCGAGTTCAAAGAAGTTGTACTCATATACGGGATACTATATCTCGTATTTACATATTCCAATTAGTAAAATGTGATTATATAAAAAATGTCAATGAAATATCTTTCGCCGAGGTATTGATAATATCGTTGTAGGCTTGCTTACTCGGCTATGCTAAGATGATAGCGCTTCAAGGGAGTATGCCTAATATCTGTGCAGTATCCAACGGTATGGCTAATATCTGCCCGGCGTCGGCTGCGCATCTGGGAAGTTTTCCGTCTCTCTGTGCGATGCCGTGCTCAAGGTCACTGTTTGTACAGCATCCTAATTTTTATATTGCCGTTCGACAAATATCGAATATCTTTGAATCTCTCTAAATGGACTTCTAAAAGCTATCGATCCTTACAAACCGACAGCGTTTCTAGCGAGCTCGCACATCACGCCGTTAAGGAACATGCGAGAAACGTCGCTCATTATCCGCACGTTTGTCACTTGCAACAAGATCCGATATTCGCGAAGGAGCGAGAAATACACGCGGGTAGCAGGACGAACAGTACGACATCCCTGCCGGTAAGCTCAACGGGGAGATGCGCCGGTTCTTTGGACAGAAGGCGACGCAGATTCCGCAGTAGAGTGGACCGCGATCAGAGAGCTATGTCTCATAGCGATCTGATCTGCCACGAGAGGGATAGACCGCATCACTACTGCTCGCTGCAACAATTTCACTGCGGAAGCAATATGTGCATAAATAATTATCATAGCAAGACCGAGGTATACTGTATGAGAGAACTTTTAATAAAACTTCCGATTGTGTGGTACCATAAATGTGAATTCTTCCTTAATCCTCTTATTCTAATAATAAAATTTAAAATAGTGAAATTTTTTACTAATAAGATTATTAATGATCGTTTTATCGATTTGCTTTTCAGGAACGATTGAGAAAATTGGAAAGCGAACGTGGAGCACTGCATATGGAAGTGTCAGTTTTATCCGAACAAGTCGACGCACAATCGAATAAGATTCAAGAGCTGGAGAGCGTACTTCAGGAGAAGAAAGATACTCTGAGACAGATGGAAGAAGCGTTGCAGAAGGTAAAATATCTTGTGATTTTATATGATCGATTTATAGCTTCACATGCTCATTCATTTTATAGGAAGTTCTATCAAGAAGCGCTTTGGAAACACAGAAGTTGGAGCTTCTTACCTCCTTGTCCGAAATGAAACTCAGACAAGCTAGTTTGGAGCACGAAAATCTGTCGCTGCGCAATACAAGTCCTTTATCGAATGTTAGTATATATTTTAACAGTTATTATAATATAAAGTTCTATATTATTATACCATAAAATGCCATGATAAAATTTACCAAGCAATTTTACGTTCACAGGGAGAAAGATTCAGCAGACATACGGGTCAATATAGTAGTCTTCCTAGGCCGCCGACGTCCAAGAAAGGCGTTGTATTTGGTAAGGTTCCAAATTTAGTCTCGGGAGCGCATACAACGGTACCTTTGGCTGTTAGGGGAGTCTCTGCGAGATGTCTGTCCGCTCCTCTTCTAGGTTCCGATCGATTTTTATCTAAGCATGCGGTGTCATGTTTAAAAGTTCTTAACGATTCTACATAGTATCTCAATATTAATCGACTTGAATAACAGCATGTTGTTGCGATTAATTGAAAAGTAATTTGCTTGCAAACCACTCACAGCTGGTGCGCATGCATTCGGACTAATTCGGACGTTATCATTATTAAATATTTTCTTTAAGTCTTCATATGAATTAATTTTTATAAATATGCAACTATTGAAAGGGGCTTTCTCCTCATTTCGTAACTTGATTGCTGTGAAATTTTATGAAGCCAAAGTACAGATTATTGATTTAATTATATACTGCTTTAACAAGTATTTGAAGAAATAACATAAATAAGATTAGAGTCGTATTAATTTCACCTTAATGCAAAGGGTCCAATATGTCATTATTTAACATACATATGTAAAGAGTTGTACGTATTTATACAAATATTATTATCACAGCGGAAGAAGCGAAAATCATTATCAGTGAGACAAGCGCACAAGTGGAATTGCCGCCACCGAAACCGCTTGCGGAACTCGGTATGGAGGAGATCGGTGATTGGTTGGCTCGGCTTGGTCTGGAATGCTACGCCGGCGAGCTGAGACGATGGGGTGCCACCGGATCGAAGCTGCTCGACGCCACGCAGGTTCAACTGGAGAAAGAGTTAGACATAAAGAACGCTCTGCACAGGAAAAAGTTGCTTTATGCCATCGAATCGGAGCGAAGCAACGGCGCTGGATTATTCGGTTCTCACAAGGTTGCGATCGATTTTGTTATAACTTTATCGAGTTATCTGAGAAAGTCTGAGAGTGAAGATCCTGTCCAATATCTCGCAGATGGATAATGCGGCGGTGTTACGATGGCTAGACGATATCGGACTGCCACAACACAAAGAAGCCTTCCATAACGCCAAGATTGATGGTAGAGTTTTACACAGATTGACTACGGAGGATCTTTTGAACCTCGGAGTGGCCGCACAGTTGCACGCCGCCAGCTTAAGACGTGGAATTCAGGTACTTCACAATGTATAATTATAATTTATAAGTTCTGATATTCAGATGCTATATACATGATACATAGGCCATAAATTTGGAGCCAATATTTGAAACAATGTACATCGTGTAGGTTTTACGAGACTTGAACTTTGAGTTTGACAATTTGGAAAGAAGATCCGTGAACGGGAATGGTGCCGATGGTACGAACGTAACTCTCTGGACGAACCATCGTGTGATGGAGTGGCTGCGAGTCGTGGATCTCGCGGAATATGCGCCGAACATGCGCGGTTCCGGCGTTCATGGGGGCCTGATGATCCACGAAGGTCGATTTACTTCCGAGCTGCTCGCCACGTTGCTCAGCATTCCACCGGCGAAGACTCTGCTCCGTAGACACCTGACGACGCACTTTAATCAGATTCTCGGCAGAGAAGTGGTTCAACAAAAGCGAGAAATGGAGACCACACTCGGATTCGTTCCACTGACGCTTACTGCTAGATTAAAAGTGCGTTTTATCATGCCGTTTATCTCAGTAATATTTCTTAATGGTAAATGATGATTAAATTTAAAATTTTATCCAAGGTACCAAAGAAATCTCAATTCACGCTGAAACGCAAGAAGAGTAAAAACGAGATGGATTTCGGCAATTTGGTTTGCCCATTGGAGGCATCGCCACCAGGTACCCCATCAACGCCCTCGTCAACACCGGGCAGCCCTAACTTGAACTCACCCACATTCTAACCACAATTAAAGCTTCATTCGGGTAATCATCTAAACTAACTTGTAAGTCTAACTCGACTAATGATATTGAAGACCGTGTTATGATCATAAGATTATACTTTTCTAAGTTGTGTAAATCATACTTTTATTTCTGGAAAAGCCTATTTTTGGTAACTACTATTATCATGATTTTATATGCATCTTGGATAAACGAGATATAAGGATTATTATATATCTCTATATAAAATATATTGTTGAGCTCTAAATTAAAATTCTATTAGCTTCCATCGTAACTTTTACATCAATATATTGCTTATTATCAATCTTCATTCATTTCTTCATTATAATTAATACTTTTTCTTTTTACCAAAAGCTTTTTACAAGAGCATCCTATATATGGCGCTATTATTAACCATTTCGAATATCTTATATTTTCTACATCTCAATTTTATGTGATTAAAAGAAAATATGCCTTCTAGACTTGGAGGATACTGGGCAAAGGAGAATTATAGGGTGCATATGAAGTGGACGAATTGCGAAAGGATACATTTCAACAGTAAAACAATGGATATATACATATCCAAACAACATGAGACAACGCGCGAAAATACATCAGAATCACCTGGGACCAGTTATCCGTAACGTAAAATACATAGCCACATCGAAATGTGCATTTCTGATAAGAAGTCGCATAAACGAGAGCTAACTCCGATCACCGCCAAAGTTTCATTAACGCCGTAACTAAAAGATTTGATAAAAATTAACCGCTTTACAGAGAATAAATATTTTTACTACGAATCATTAAATTATGTATAGGTATAGGTAAATCGGAAATAAACATTAAATTTATACCTATTCCCTACATTTATCTTTACCCATTTTTAATTCTCGTGTAAGAATAACGTTGTATCCAATTAATTATCTGTTGCTTATCTTTAATTAAAGAATTATTGTCTTTAATTATTGTCTTTACCTTTAAAAAGAAAACGGAATCGCAGTCTTATGCGACACAGCTGCGTGCAATTGTAACTTTCACATTTCCTACAATCATAGAATAATGTTTATAATTATTTGTTATTAAATTTTTTTTCAATCAATTAATTTTATTATATAATTTTGTTCATTGTTTCATTAATACACTATTTAATCGTTATATGTGTGTCTAATTTTATATACATCTTATTTTATATGACCTGTTAAAACAATAATAATAATCAATGAAATACAGGAAGAATTATCATCATTAAATTAAATATGATTTTAATGTAAGTTTACTAAAAAAAATTAATGTTCTTAAAAATCTACTATTTTTTTTAAATCAAGTAATTTTTTGCAGCAAATGATAAGTCGAGAATCTATCTTATTGACTGTCGAGGCATTTCCATTAATTTACGATTGACGGAATTTTCCGGTACACCGCGCGCATGCGCAGTGTATCTTACGTTTTAATTTTGATGGATTTAGATTGGCAGAACTGCGGCGATTCTTTTCCTTCGTTGCTGCACCGAAATGGTGAGTGTTTTTGTGCTGCGGTATCTCCAGAGTAATCTAACAATTCCGGAGACATCGTCTATCCGTTAATTGTTTGTTTGCGATAAATACACGATCGAGATAATCGCGGATAATTCTCTGCATTTATTACACTCGCGAAAAGAAAATGTATATCTTTGCGGATAACGTTAACCTATATTTATACCTATGCAATTTCTATTCCACGCTGGATGACTTTACTTGAGATTCCTTCGGAAATTACCTGGGATTATCTTCGAATCGATCGACAATTGGAGCACTTTTATTCGCAATTTTCTTAGTTGAATTATTAATATTTATTAACTGCATATTTTATATTCTCTCAGTCCACACACAAGAAGAAGACGAGGAAGCTGCGTGGACACGTGAGCCATGGCCACGGCCGCGTCGGTATGTTTGCTCAGTATATTGTTATAGCCACGTGTATGAAGTAAATGAAAGCGTGTACTAGTTAACAAACGTAGCACGATATATGTTTATAAATTTGAGATTGAAATTCCTCAAATATTTATAATTCTCATTTATATGATGATTTGCAACGGGCGGTCTGAAAAGTGCGTACAACACTTATATCCCTGTAGAATATGTTGCATTCTGATCGTGATAATAAAATATTAAAAAGAAATCATTAACTTTTTAAACGTGACAATTCAATCATATTAAAGTCTTTTCTAAAAGAAGAGGTCAAAATTCTATTAATGTAAAATATTTCTTTGCAAATATTGAATCTCTGATCGAATCAAAGATGTTTATTTTGTGTATATAATTATTTGTCTAACGTGCCATTACTCTTGTGTCTTAAATTATAACTTGATATAAATATTTAATTTTTTTTCTGCTCCATTAAACACATGAAAAATATACTGTTTTACATGGTTTCTTGAACTGTTTGCATCTTTCAGGCAAGCATAGGAAGCATCCTGGTGGTCGCGGTAATGCTGGTGGTATGCACCATCATCGAATCAATTTCGACAAATACCATCCCGGTTACTTCGGAAAGGTAGGAATACGTCTATATGATGTTGTGCAATAAAAAAAGACTTTATGTATTTATCAGATGATGAGAACTTAATTTTCACCGGCGAACTGAATCACATTGATTGTATCTGTATAATCTGAATAATTTCCAACGCGTATAAACGTGCTGTCAAGAATTCGTATCTTGTTAACTGATATTTCTTTATTTTACAGCTCGGTATGAGGAATTATCACTTACGACGCAACACCAAATGGTGCCCTACTATAAATCTAGACAAATTGTGGACCCTGGTCTCCGAACAGACAAGATTGAAGTACAAAGATGTGGAAGGCAAAGCTCCCGTAATCGATCTCGTGAAAGCGGTAAGTTGTAGACTTCTTTTAATTGTAATTTCATACAATTATATTCTTTAAATATTTATATTTCCCAATATGTGATGATTTGCAACGGGCGGACTGAAAAGTGCTGTACAACACTTGTATACACTGTAGAGTGTTGCATTCTGATCGTGATCATGAAATATAAAAAAAAAAACATAATAAAGCTTAAACGCGACAATTCAATCACATTAAAATTTTGCATTTATACATTAGCACATAAAAAATCTACTGATTGATATTAACTTTTTTCAGGGATATTACAAACTCCTGGGAAAAGGACGCCTTCCAAAGCAGCCTGTCATCGTTAAGGCTAAATTCTTCAGTAAACAAGCGGAGGACAAGATCAAAGCAGTTGGTGGTGCATGTGTTTTGTGCGCATAATCATCGAGTACGTTCCTTTTCTTCTTCGAACATTCGGCGGTACCTTTTTGTTATTTTCATGATGATCCGTAACGGGCGGACTGAGAACTGTACAACGTTTTAACGAAATGTTGTGCATTAGTGTAGATTGTTGTATTCTGATCAACAATTTTGTGAATTACCTTGAAGAGACTGTATAATCAAGATGCTAACTTACATGTTTTGCTTTCAGAATATCAATTTCCATAAACGTATGCTTTGTAAGTACTCAAGCTTCACTAAAACGTGTGGAATTAAAGACCAATTAAGTAAAGACCAAGAGTAAATTGTGGAGGATGTATTTCGATGAAATGATAAATAAACACATTTTTTTTAAACACATTTATCTCGTTTCTCGTGCTTTTTTCACAAGTTGTCCTATTCTTATAAATAGATTCTATATTATTACATAGACATAGACCGCGAATATGTAGCGAAGATATAAACGGTAAAGCCCTGTGCATAATGAAAACCGCAATGCAATAAGACGCGTTGGATATCTATTCTTTAAGTATTGTCCGTTTCTGTTGCCTGTTGGTTTTCATTGTGCATACAGCTCAACATTATCTTAAAGGAAGGTTCATTATGATAGATGTATCTCGTTCCGTCAGATTTCTTATGCTAAGTGAGGTGGTGGAGGAGGTATTTGCATTCCAGTTGCCAAGAGAGCTGGCGGCGGTGGTACTGGATTGAACATTGGCGGCCTGGGCGGAGGCGGTGGTACGGGTACCATCGGGCCCAGTCCTGGCCTTATCAAGGGAACCGGCGGTGGTGGTACTTTGCCTACAGACGGCTTCTCGTTCTTAAATGCGAACTGCAAGAAAAACTGCTTTGTGTCCTTATTCCAATGAGTCCAGAACTTTCCTTCTGCCTTTTCCACTTCCCTGCTAGGCACCTGTAAAAAATTATTGACAGTGAGTAAAGGCTTTCGCACTATTTCTATGTTATATTAAATTGAGGCAAACAGTAGTTTCTATCTTAATCACTCAAACTCTCATTCATGGGACGAATAATCTGAAAAACATTTAGCAAGTAAACGAAGGAAAACAGTATCTTCTTACTTTGAAAGCAATAGTCTCGTATGGCTCAGCCGCAAACAGCAAATACTGCCACTTGCGATCCGGTGGCTCGACCCTTTGCTCGTAGGCTGACATAAACCTGTGTCGTGGTATTACATTGTCCGCCACCTCCGGATAATCCACTTGAAATAGCAGACTCTGCTGGCCGGACTCCGGATCGCGTTGCTTGGTGACTCGGTAACCAGGTCGACCAATCTTGACGAACTTCTTTGGCTCGACCCGGGGCTTTTCCGGCGCGAGGGTCTGCGGCGCTTCCTTGGCCTCCTTCGCGGCCCTCCTGGCCAGATTGGCCTGGTGCTTCTTACCCTGCGTGTGCGCCAGGTAGCTGCCTTCGTTATTGTGCAGGGTGAGACACAGTTTGCACTCGTACGAGCCCAGGTGATTTTTCATGAAATACGGATCCTTGTTCAGGTCGATGGTCTCCAGGGCGAGCTGACGGAGTCGCTCCCGGCGGTCGCGATTGCTCTCCGACCAGGAGGCGACGCCGCCACCGCCGGTTTTGCCGCCCGGCCGATTCTGGAAGTCCATTCTTGCTC